>NC_135874.1:14890188-15146535 GCF_031162955.1 Sander vitreus
TACAGTAAATGAATATGACAGGTTAGGGAGTTAAGTGCCATTATGAAGCTTTATTTAGTAACAGAGCCTGTGTTTTTCAGAGACATTGCTGCTCGAAATTGCCTGCTTACCTGCCCTGGACCAGGCCGAGTGGCCAAAATTGGAGACTTTGGCATGGCACGAGACATATACAGGTCTGTATGCTGAATTTTCACACACTTCATGGCAGTCCACGAAGCAAAGCCCACAGGATGACTTACGATAATGTCTCATGATAGCAGGAGTCTGGGCAGCACAGGGTTGATGTGGTAAATGGGGAACCATTTGAAAAGCTATCTGATTATCCTCCGTGGGGCCAGATTCAAAATTCACTCACAGAGTTTATGGCCTTGTGGTGTTTACCTTCCCTTCTAAACTGATGATAAATGGACATTCCTAAATCCGATTTATTTTTTCTTCCTCAGAGCAAGTTATTACAGGAAAGGTGGTCGTGCTATGCTGCCAGTCAAATGGATGCCACCGGAGGCCTTCATGGAGGGAATCTTCACCTGCAAGACTGATACATGGTATGAATACTAAACACATAATATAAACAGCAGCAAGTTTCAGGAACTTGCACAGACATTTTGGGGGGCAGCTGCTCAAGCAAAAAAGGGCACTTTTTAAAACATTTTTAATATCACATTGAATGCAATTTAATACGTATTTTACGTCAGTCAAAGAATGACAAAATATATCTTGAATATATTAAATGAAATTATTATATATTTTGAATCTTCTATTCTCTTAAAATGACCCCCTTCGCAATTAGACAGCTGTAATTAATAAGTGCAACATTTTAGCCAGAAGGTTCATACCAGGCATTAATTTCTTGTCTATTATTCTTTTCACACAATTGGATCTCTTGTTTTCCTCTCTAGCTTTGGCAGCACAAACAGCCTTACCTTTACCTGTTTCCAAGTGCATTTCTTATCAATAATGGTTTATTCAACCTTAGACCAAATGAGCTAATCCTCTGTAGTAATGGTTGGTTGCAGTGAGCTTCAGGAAAAGAAAGAAGGATCTGTGATAAGACAGACACACCGCCAGATCACACAATCACAGCCGTTCTAGCTGAAAAGAACCTCTGTGACTAACAATTGCTTACAACATCAAGCTTTTACTTGCTTTTTGAAGAATGACCATGACCATGTTCAACATTCTGCTAAATGACTGACAGAAGACAGAGATTGTAAATTCATTCGATGCTAGATTGTTAGGATAAGCTTAATGGTGAGCTAGTTACTGTAGGCTATAGTTTTATTAGTGGTTTAATTTCACAACAGTGACAAACAATGCCAAGGACAAGCTGTTTTCAATCAGTTTCCTTTTACAGTAGATTCGCATTGCCAGACCTTCCTCCACAGCGCTGCGGAGGAGGGTCTGGCTACTCCACACAGCATTCCGGGATGAAAAACTTGCTCTGGTTTATTGGCATTTCTTTAAACCAATCACAATCGTCTTGGGCAGCGCTAAGCGCCGGACGGAGCAACAGTGCCGCTGCAAAATAACCTCGGGAAGGAACTTGTTTTGGTAGAACGTGTACGTTCAAAGGTTGTTTTAGTCGTGCAACAGAAAACTCAGATTGGACAGATAGTCTAGCTAGCTGTCTGGATTTACCCTGCAGAGATCTGAGGAGCAGTTAACCATAGTCCTCATAAATCCACAGAAGTTTAAAATACCAACACAAAGAAAGCGGAAGGTGACGGACATCCGGCCGAAATGAGGAACATACGGCGGAATTTCCGGCAACATCGGAGCAATCCTGGAAATGAAACGTCGTTGATATAGACTAGTTTCCTTTTTACTTGGTTTGAGACCTCTTATTGAAGAGTATATGACACAAATGTGTAGGTCTTTGATACATGTTGAATATCATGTGTTCATGCCAAATGTTGTGCTAGACATTTGCCTTGAAATTACTCTGACAAGTATCCCAGCACCTAATTGCAGCAAGACAGCACAGCATCTGTATTCGGGAGACAGAGCAGTCTCAACAAACGCTGTGAGCAGCAGTGTCCAAACCGCTTTTCCAATGACAAAGTAAGTCAGATAGTTAGCATGGAATTGGGCAGTACAATTTCACTTTGAAGGCTAGAAGAAATGTTAGTTTACAGATAGTTTTTTAAAAGTCTTTGTATAGATGCAACCAGGATTTGTATGTGGAGACGGCGGATTTAATCAGCTGTCCATGAAACTCATTTTACGATTAAAGTATAGTTGTTAGGAAAAGGAGTCATTTTCCAGCAGAACAAATTAAAAACAAGAGTGCTGGCTTGTGTAGCTTTCCATTTCAGAACTCAAAGCCAAGTGTTGGAAAATGCGGAAAGAAAACATTCAAAATTAGTTTTTTCTTGATTCTTAACTTTAGCAAAAACTAAAGATGTATACCTATCTGTCCACGTATCTAATTTGGTTTCTATAAATGTTTAAACAGAAACTTCTTTCAGAATGATTCTGGTATCCTCAGTCTGAGGAACATGAGCAGGGTTCAGCCAAGGCAAGGTTCAACTCAGTTGTTGATCTGTCTCTCCCCCTGCAGGTCATTTGGAGTGCTGCTGTGGGAGATCATCTCTCTGGGTTACATGCCGTATCCCTGTAAAACCAACCAAGAGGTGCTGGAGTTTGTCACCAGTGGAGGCAGGATGGATCCTCCCAAGAGCTGTCCGGGGCCTGTGTGAGTACTGACAGTAAATGCATCAAAAGAGATGAGCCTGGCCGTAAAGTTGAAGCAGTGCACAGCTAGGATGATTTTAGGGATGACTTTATGGCACAGATTCTGCCTGGTCTACCGCCTTTGACGTGGAATTAATTGAACTTTCTGGAAGTTTTTTTTCCGTTTCTTTTCTCTTAAAAATAATGTATAAACTGTCGGGATTGTTATGTTATCATAATACCATTTGTCTAATAGTATTAAATTTACTTATTTCATAAGATGATTCATTTAACACATAGCTTAAACAATATATCTGTAATTTGTGTCTGTTCCTATGTATGTAGCTATCGGATCATGACCCAGTGCTGGCAGCACTGTCCCGAGCACCGGCCTAACTTCTCTACTATCTTGGAGAGAATTAACTACTGCTCTCAGGTATGCTCTATATCACAACTGACTTTATACATAGAATGCGTTAAATAAATATAATAATTTATTTACTCTTCCTTAATTCTGTTTTTTTTCATTACTCTATCAGGACCCAGATGTGATCAACACACCCCTACCATTTGAATATACCCCCACCACAGAGGACGATGGTGGCACAATAAACCGTGCCTCTGACCACACCTCCACCAGCCTCACTCCACTCCTGGTGTCCCATCCTGTTTCCCAGGCTTCCTCCCCACAGCTGGGTCACTCCTCTCTGGGCCTGGGTCCAACCCCTCTTTCCCCACAGCCTACCAAACCCTGTCTACTCCTCCAGAGGACCCAACTTGTCCACAATGAAGTGACATCATGCCATGAGGCTCTGGAGCCGTCCTGGGCTGAGCCTGTTCCTGCCCCTGGTTTTTCAGCTGGAGGCCACTGGCTCCATCCTGAGACTCCTCATCACCGACCTTGCTCCAGAAACAGCTCCTCCTCAGGGAGCCAGAGGCTGAAGAACAAGACAAAGAACCTGTGGAACCCCACATACGGTTCCTGGGTTTTGGAAAGTTTCCGGGGGAAAAAAACACTTGCCCACACTCAGTCCGTGCCACTCTCAAGCTCCGCTTCCTCCACCTCCAACACGCAGGCTCCTCAGACCTGCAACACAGCCTTAGAGAGCAACGAGGCTTGGTGCGACAGCACCAACAGCATCCACCTTAGCCCTTCCTCAACTCCATCTCCGTCCTGCCAGGCTCAAGCTGCCTCAAGCACGTCCTCCCATAAGACCCCAACAGGTGGCACCACAAAAGCTGGTGTGGACCTGGCTAAGCTCCAGAGTTTTCCCTGTGGCAACGTCAACTATGCCTACGATGAGCAAAGCTACGAGTCAGAGAGCCTGCCCCTGGTTAAGCCCAAAGCCCCAGAAGCCATCACAAACACCAGCTCTGCCCCCAGTGTCTCCTCAGGGACAAGCTTGGGACAGGCATTAGGCCTCCATAACAACTCATCTTGTATGCCGAAGCTGCTGCTGAAGCGCCACGCCAGCTACGGACACGAGGACGTGAGGAGACACACCAAAGCTGAGAAACCCACACGTGACCGAGACTCAGGCTTTTCTCTGTCTGAAGACCTCAGCGTTACCCCTATCTAAGATACGGCGTACTGTAACAGGGATTTTGATTGATATAAAATTGAAATGTCACCTGCAACCCCTTTCCTCACAACCTTAGACTGGAGTTCTGGATTTCCAGAAGAAAAAGCATGAGGGCTCTGTCACAGTCTGAGAGCCACAAAATCAAATTGTTAGAGTTTAATGCTGGAAAACACAAACACTTCTCTGCACTGTAATACAGAGAGCCACCGCTGGACTCCAAGCACTTTCTTGGGCCTCTGGTACACTGGTAGCTGAAATACTGAAGCTGAAACACTGGACGACACACAGCCCTGCGCTTTTTCAATGTCCACATACTACTGTATTGCTGTAGTTGGACTCCTTTTCTACCTATTTGTTTTTGTTTTTATCATGAAAGCTTTGGCAGTAGTATATGTTTCATTATAGTAAACAATTTGTTAGAATTTGTAGTAATAAGTGTACAGTGTGCCATAACAAGCCAAATATATTGAGCCATTGGGAAGAGAATCTCCAAGCATGTGTTTTTGTTTTAGAATTATTCATTTCAAAAGTTTGATATTCAGAAAAGGCTGTAGAGTTACTAAAACAATTTTATTAAGTGTATGCATACTTTAGGAACTTACGGTACACTTCTGTGATTTTGATTTGCGTTCAACCTAAATAATGTGAAAACACATACAGCTAATATACTGCGATGTTTTCTCTTAACACGTGGTCTACTTACTTGGTGTTTCCAACGCTTCCCCAGCAGATGGAGTTTGCTCAGTTGTCATGGAAATGGATCAGTTAAGTATGGAATTTCGGTCATGTGATAAACAAGCGGCGGTACACACGAGGAGATCATAAACCCTGTTTTATTCCAGGATGGTCTTAGGTGTCGAATGTGAATCTTTCTCCGGCCGTCGACTGACTCCTGGTCAGTGACTTTGACCTCTTCCCAGTTGATGCTGCTGGTTTGGTCAGATGTTCACAGACAGCCAGGGACAGAGTCACCACTGGTTTCCTGGAAACCTCACATTGAAGGCAAGACTCCAGAAAGTCGCTGCTCCTGTACGTTTCGGTTTTTGTGGTGAGCTAAGCTAACCGGCTGCTGGCTGTAGCTTCCTGTACAGACATTAGCGTTATCGATTTCCTCATCTAACTCTCTGCAAAAAAACTATTCCCTTAAGGAGTTAAATAGTTTTTGGTGTGCGCTGACTCCTCATCACTCAAAATCACTTTCTGTATGTTCCGTAAGTAAGTGGAGCTTGTGCTGAGACTTTTTTTTGCCAAATTACATAGATCTTGATTTGGCTTTGCATATTTTTGACAATTCTCTTTCCCTTTGTCCCGATATTTACTTGGATTTCAGGAGGTCTCATAAGTGTGTAGAATTTGATGACCATGCAGCTGTGAAAATATTTGCTATTTTTGTACTCTCGTCTCTGTACACTGGACTAACCCATTGCATTTGTAGCTGTTTTATCTTTTATTTGTATTTTGTTATGCTAGTGATGGATCTGTATTTGTAGTTGATCACTGCCATTCAATACCTCTGCACTGCATCTACTGTACTGGTGTAGTGCTGGTAATACCTATGTTTACTCAGCAGGGTGAGGTATTCAGCCTTGATATACCAAACATGCTGCTGCAGGTATCTCAGTTCATACAATTAATCAATGTTTCAATTATTAAAATCTCTATTCAGTATTTATGTTTTTAGATTATTCATATTTAATCAATTTGGTAGGTTTATCCAACGTGTCTTTATTTTGAGCCTGTAGTATCGATAGTTTATTTTTTAGTATGTTGAATGAATGGTTACATTTATATAAGGGTTCTATATATGTTTTTATGCTCTGGCCGGCTGATATTAGTGAATTCTAGCTTGGTTGCTCAACAGTCCACTTGAAAATAATTTCTTTTAGAAAAGGCGATTTAAATTGTTTTCTAAAGACTCATTTTAAGCAAGAGAATTGTGCCATTTAGAAAAATTGTGTTTTCATGGCCTGGTGCATTTTATTTCACACTCATTGAGAAGTTTTTGTTTTTGTATTCGTTATGTAGCTGAGGGTGTTATGCCTCAACCCAAAAATGCAAAGACATTCTATGCAATATACTGTCTTTCATCCTTTCCTCTAACCTAACTGTGCCCCTAATAAATCAACATATATTGATCTTATTTGTGTGAGTTTGATCAGAAACACAGAGTGAACTAACATTAAAATACCACAATAGTGTTTTACTATTGAAAACAAAAAAATAACAGTATTTGCCTTTTTTTTAATTCCATATACATTTTCAATTATCTCTTACCAACACCAAAGAAAAAGTCTTATAACAAAGAAATGAAAATAATTACAAGTTTGATTACAGGAATAAAATCAGTGAAAGAAATATAATTGATATACAATAAATGCATTTGTCAGAACAGTGATGGATAATGCACACTAACCATTATGCTGCAGAACTATATTGACAATGTGTTATGTGTTGTAGTCATGTGACTGTGAGGTCTGTGAGTTTCATACTGCACAGAATTTCTCCTTTAATATTACACTTACAGGTGTAACTGAGGGTTAGATGTTAATAAGGAGGTCTGCCGACTTGAGATTGCTCACCTTTAATTTCATGAGCATTTCCTTTACATGTAACACCTCGTCCCTGAAACTGAAATGCAGAATCCCTACACTTTCACTTCTATTCCTTTTCTAGGAAGTTGAATTAGTGTCAGTTCATTTGCTCAATCGTTCAGTAACTAGTGACAAATTCTCTGCTCCTCTCTGTTCAGTGTCTATCGTTTCTTTTCTGTCAGTGGCTTTATAAAGCTCCTTGTTTTCCTATTTATTTTATTTCCTCCTCTTATAAAGTGTTCTTTCTTGTATTATTTCTGCACTCTTTTTAACATTTATCCCCAAGCACCCAAAGCAAATCAACATATATGAAACTATGTCTCTCTGTGGTGTCCATGATAATAGTTTGACCTCCTCTCACGCATCTACAAGTCTAAGTCACTGACCATCTGTTTCTGTAGTTTGGCTATTTTCTTTGGTAACTTCGCCCATCCCTTCACTGCTTACAGACTCCAGAGTGTGGATGAGGTTTTCCAGCCCCCACAGGTAGCCATCCTCCCGGTTGCCTTCCTGCCAGGGAATGTCATGGTTTAACGTCTGGCCCTCTTGTAACGGTGTGGTCTTGCCAAAGTCAATGATCCAGACCTGTGCCTTTCTCGTGTGGTCATGGATAAAGAGGAGCGAGCTGCCAATGACCTATGAAAAACATAAAGGGTTACATATTAGCTTTAGCTTTTCCTCCTTCTGCTTCTATTCATTCATCCCTGCATACATACAGATGGGTGACAAAACAGTCCATACATTGAGTCAAACTAAAACAGTGTGGCTAAAAGTGAAGGATAAACAGTTGAAATAGTTAGCAGAAGTTATTTTGACCATGTTAGACAGCACTGTCCACCACATCGTTAAAATCCAAGTACATCTTTTGGAGAAATGGTGTTTCAGATGAAGCGCCTGCTGCAGCACTTTAAGCACTTAGTTTTTTTCTTCCTGTAATATGTCACTTGTGTTTGGATCAGTCATCACCTCGTGTTGCTTGAAGAACTCTGACTTCTTCAGGGCCTGCTGGATCTCCGTCAGTCTGCTCAGGTAAGACTTCTGTTTCAAGAAAAAAACGGGCGGATCGTAAAATAAACGGTAAAAGGTAACTAACGTTACCTGAATCCCATGATTTAATTTCAAATCTATTCTAATCTGAATCCATTAACTAGAAGCTATAATTGTAACATATAAGGGCGTTGAGACGGTGTATATTTGTGAACCTCCCACCATAATAGAAAACTCAAACAGTATTATTTGCAGTGAATATTTGCTATGTGCAGTTCAAACACTTGGAGGCTGTTTTCATTCATCACCAGACTGTCCACAACAGTTTCCCAATGTGAAGACCGAGTATACAAATTATTTATATTTCTCCAAACACTGAACACAGATGAGAGCTTACTCAAGCTGTGTGTTTGTAGTCGGTGTCGTCTTTCAGGTAATGCATGCCTCGTGTACACACTAAAGTATGTTTTGTGTGCGTCCATACATGCATAAATATACAGCCTTCATTAGCCTCTCACAGACTCATTCACTGGTACTAATTTATTTATAAGTCCATCCTTGGTCTGCTCCCCTCCTATTGTTGTGGGTCTATCTTACAAAAACCTAGTAAGTATGGTTTGCCCTCAAATTAAATCCTCTTACCGTCCGTCCCTAGGGTTCGCACTGAAATGGGAAAACAGGCGTTTAAGTTCTCTACCCCCACAGCTGGTTTTACAGCTTGAAAGGCTGAACCCAATTAGAGCATTTACATTAAGTTATTTATTTTGTGAAGGGTTTGGAGGCTAATTTAGTTGGAGGTTGTAATTGCTTCCCTAGCTAGATCCTGATACTGTGCGTCTTGTTGTATGTGTTTTTAATGTTTGCATGTATGTTTTCCAGGGCTACCTTGGAAAAGATATTTTGTAATCTCAATGGGACCTGGTTACATAAAGGTTTAATAATAATAATAATAAAACAGCATATATGTGCGCAGAATCGAACTGATTGAAACGTACTATGATGTCGACGTTCCCTCCGACAAAGTCCTTGAACACCTGGATGACATCCTGCTTCGATCTGGTTTTCTTGAAGTTAGTCCGACACGTACCGTCACATTTCTAAAAGAGAGGAAATATTACACAATAAAATTATCTGCCATAATCTAGTTTAGTTAAATTATTGTTGGCCGCTTCAGGACAAGCTGTAAACAAAACCGCAGCGGATGAAGATGATATGGCGAACGTGTTAGCCGTTTTACACATCCAGCAGACAAGAAGCAACATTAGCATTTATTTCAAGTTTGTTTCTGGCCACCTGATCAATGTAAGTCCAATATTTACTATCTATCTATTTAGCTCTGTTTAGTCCCTACCAAGTCTTCATATTGCACATAGTCATTTGTCCCATGGTTAACGTAAAGATATCAGGTAGAGCAGCTTTAATTCATCCCTGTAATTGTTTGCTAAATGCTTCTGCTCCTGTGCTTCTTTTCACATAATTAAACGCATGGATGCTGGTCATGTTTGCCATTCTACTTTTTAGTGTCTTGTTAACTGTATAAATGTATTTGTATTAATATATATATATATATCATATCTAAATTAATGACATGTTAATAGTGTCCATATCACTTTGTCTACCTTTATCCCTTCTATCCTGAAGCCCAGGGTGTTGGTGGAGCTCATGGTCTCCCTCCACTGCATGTAGCGAGGCTTGGTGACGCCTCGTTGGGAATGCTCCTGGGGAGTCGGCCCTTCGCTGTCCACCTCCACCATTTTTTTGTACAGGTCTTCCCGCGGCTTGGGCCGTTCCCGCGCCCGAACAAGCTCCTCCTCCAAGTACGTCCTGAAACAGCAGGAGGAAAAACGCCTTCAGGTGCAGGAGCTGCATGTTTACGGACTACTGGCAAAAGTGTTCTCTGCATGTAAGTAAATAGTAAAGTTTGTTTTCAGGGTTTGTCTTGCATTCACACCCTTCATTATTAAGATGCAAGATACATAGCTAACTTAAAAAGGACTTATTGTTTGGTTTGCTGCACTAAAAGTTTCTAATGGTGTTGACTCATGCAGAAAAGGTGACCAGCATCATACTGTATAAGTATTAAATTCTGCTGGTGAACAGTACTTTAGCACATTCACACTTGTCGTATTTATACCAGACAGTTATGTGCAAACAGATGTGGATTTCAGTTTCAGTTTGTGAGCTACACTTCCTCTGTGCTGAAGAGGGAAGCTGAGAGGAGACTCCAGCATGCAGCGTTCAACTGTGTGAAAGTCTGAGTGTTAGTGCAAGTTAGCGGTTTTGCAACTTTGTGGTTGTGTGTTTTTGACGAAGGGGAGTCTCCAGGGACACCCTGAGTGAGTGAGTGAGTGAGTGAGTGAGTGTGTGTGTGTGTGTGTGTGTGTGTGTGTGTGTGTGTGTGTGTGTGTGTGCATAACCTCAGAAATTCAGACACGCACACTTAGTAGACAATAAAACGATTTGTTCAAGTATGTAATGTCACGCGTGTGTTTGTAACTTTAGTGCACAAATGTATGTTGAAGCTTGAAGTTTTCAGAGACCTGCACTCCTGTGCATGTATACATTCATGTGTGCATTCATGCATGTTTGTGTATATCGGTTTGTGCTTGTGCTCATAATACAGTGAGACACTCCGCTCGCTGTGGCAGGAAGCCAAGCATATAGCCTGCAGTTATAACAGGTGTTCCCTTGTAGAGCAAAAACGCTTTAGGCGGCACATACTGTTAGCAGTCTGAATGTGTCTCAATCCATTTCAACAGAACATGACCATTAAATATTAGCATACACATAAATTACATAAATAAACAAGGAAATTATCTGACATTATCATTTCACATTAGTGTAGCAGAAATAAACTACAAAGACTGTTTGACAGTTACATGTATGAAAAAATGGGGTTATAATGATAAAGAAATGGCTAAATATCTATTATTAGTAATTAAATGAATACCTTACTTCCTTACCTCACTCCCATCTTGCAGTCCATGACATTGGGAAGGTCAAAGTTCACCAGCAGGTCAGTCATATGAAGGAAAGACTCTCCATCTTTTTCCACAGTGCCGTGGTATCCAGGCACAAACGGGAGCAGCGCGTCATCCCTCAGCTTCTCAAAACACTGCATCTCGTTTTCCGAAAACTTCTTCAGGATGTTGCCCTCATCTGCAGCTTTGAAGTTACCTGAGATGAGATGAAGACCGATGCTTTGGATTTCAGGCATTCACAAACGGGACGGGTGAAAAACGGTCTAGACATTAAACGATACATGCCCTGATTTTGTTAGCCTGTCCAGAAATGTGGTTGTATGCTGGAAATGACATGTAGCACGGCCAAGTTAATACTTTTAATCTCAATGTTTGTGTCTTTTGCAGGGAGATAGTGTTTAATGAAACTAGCAGATCTAACATCAATCATCCATGACAGTAGTGTTTTTAATCCCTGTCAGTGTGGTGACGGTGCCTGACCTCTTCTTCTCCCTTTTTTTTAATCCATAAAGCTGCCAGAAAAGTTCAACAACAACTCAACGATGATCTGAACAGGTCATACCTTTATGTCCGGCTAGCTGAACCCAGTTCAGTTTTCTCCTCTGTGTAACACTGAAGGGCCAGTTGACGATTGTCTTCAACTTCCACCACGGCTTGCTCTAAAGAAGATGTGCAAGAAGACACACAGAAGTGAGTATAATAGAACAGAACAGAGTCCGTTTTTGGGTATATCTGTGTGTTCAGGACAGTGCTGACCTTGGTCCACCCTAAACTGTCTAAATAGAAATCTGATGCCAGATTTACACTGCATGAAACCTCCAATCTAGGTCAGTTAAATGCCATTTCTGTGGAAACTCATATCTGCACTCAACATCTCTATTCAGCACCTCCAGCTTGGTGGTGTGATGGTCTTCGTTTCACAGAGAAAATATATACTCTCTAACATCAGTTTACAGCTAAAGACATTTTCTGGTTATTTTGCTTTTATATTCAAGTAAGATTTAGAATGTCACACTGAGTAAAGTATGGATGATTTGACATCTTTGGTCATATTGCCATATCTTATTGCTAAATCTGAAGGTTTAACACCAAATAATCAAGGGTGACACTGCCCTTGCTGCTGGCCTCTCATCTCCCATTCGCTTGTTAGCAATGTCTGAATTTTTTGGTGTCATATGAGTGTTTGTAACAAAGTATCAACTGAAGTCCCACAAAGAAATACGACTGATGGGTGATTATCTTTTTTTGGCAGAAATGTTTAGTATTTCATGGTTGTTTGTTTGAGGACACTTCTCATACCACCCTTGCTTTTTTCTCTTTCTCTGTCTCTCACTACACACACACACACACACACACACACACACACACACACACACACACACACACACACACACACACACACACACACACACACACACACAGAACACACAGTGACGGCATGCGTATTTCACAGAGACACAGTAGTGCTTCACACTTGTGGGGAACTTCCTGTTTTATTCCCTCCCCAGAAAACTGACCATATCTCAAATAAGACTGACAGGATCATACAGTATTTCTATATAATACTTTCAAATAAACAAACTCCCAGGCATTGGAATGGAAATGTAGTACATGTTCATAGATTCTATCTTTAGGCTTTGGAGAGGTCATTTTATTTCTGTGTGATCTGATTGAAACAGGATATGAAACAGGGATAGTAAAACACAAAGCTCTGCAGCAGCCAGCCAAGTCTCTCTTAAATGTCAGATGATGTGCTTCACTTATTGTGGTGCTGCTTGTTTACTGATAACATCGCATTGTGAAGGTGTTAGACTTCCACCAACGAGCATTTGTTTTATTGCTGCAAGTCTCTAACTGTATTGGCTTGTCAATTAACGCAGGTAGATAATAACGAGTTACTTACTCGCGAATATTTTTAGCATTTTAGCGGTTGATTACATTGTGATTGAAATAAAGTGGAGTCAAATCAAATCATGTTTATTTGTCACATACACAATCAGACACAGTGCAACATGCAGTGAAAATCTTTTGTGCCTATGTATATTATACAAAAAGACTAAATAGAACAGAATACTATAGAAATCAGGAGTCTAATGTCTCATCCACAGTTTGAGAGGGAATGGAAACTTAGATCTGAACTCTGAGTTTGGATGTAAACATAACGACCCTGCAGTTCTACGGCCAATATTAATATTTTACGTATAGTCTGACTCACTTATAACTCATGTTATTCACACACGTCTGTCCCAGCCAGTTTGTACTGATAACACTGGGAATAACAATGAGAATACTACCAGAGGTGGAAGAAGTATTCAGATACTTTACTTGGTCAAATATTGTATAATTTTACCTCTTTGGGCCTTGAACTGCTAAACAACTTATAGCTGAAAGTTGACAATGGGCCCCAACTACACACTATTTATTTTATGAGGCATCACAAGCCAAAAAAAGGTTGTGAAACAGGTTTAATCCTTAAAATATATGAGCTTATTATGTTTTCGTAATGTAAAATCTTAATTGTGATACTAACTGGTAACCATAGCTGTCAGGGAATAAAAAGTACAATATTTTCCTTAAATGCAGTGAAGCAGAAGTAAGAAATGGCAGAAAATAGAAATATTCAAATAAAGTACAAGTACCTGAACATTGAGTAAATGTACATAGTTACTTTTTTCCACCACTACTTAATACAAAGATATTAACAGAGTTTAATTCACTCTCAGATATTAAAAGGAACCTATTTCTATTCTATTCTATCAGCCTAATGTTTGCTTTCTGTTGTATGTATGACAAACTTACACAACACCATGCCCATGTGAACAGTCAGAGTAGTCATTAGCAACACTGCAAGCACAAACTATTGAAAGCAAACTTCTACAGTTTCCAACAATGCATTTTACTGAGGAGAACAACAGTGAGCGATGTGACTCACTGAGTGAACCATTATAACTCATGCCTTCCATGTTACGCTGTATTGTCATCTTCAGGTGCTAATGTGTTGTAAACCGCTGCATGATGATCAAATTTTTCCTGTTTCAATGATGAGCCTGTTTGTCCACCTTTCTGTCTGTTCTCTCGTCTGCTGCATTTCCATTAAAAAGCACTTTGCTGTGCACTACTAGGAATTTATCTATACGGTACGTGCATTAAAGTGTGAACTAGTAAAAACTACTAGTAAAATTACTGATACACAAATGTTTTTGACTTCCTGAAGTGGTTCTCTGTTAAATGTCAAAGGCCAAGGCTTAAGCTTGCTAGTGACCACAGAAAAACATGATTTCACAATGTAATGCAATGTGCTGTACTGTGTCTCTGTGTGTGCGGAGGCTGATGTGTGGGCTGAAGGGGCAGAAGCTATTTTCAGAGGTGACATAGCCAACATCTTTCCATTTTGAAGTATTGATGTCTTAAAGAGCAAATAGAGCTAGAATGGACTTTTACTGGGGAAAGCCTTCATACTGAGTCTCCCTTGACTGGACGTTACTTTACTCCCTTTTACACACATGCACACGAACACACAGGCTTAACAGGCAATGTGTATTCAGTCTGTTTAAAATAAAGTGACAGCTACAGACCTTGTATGGAGAGGGCAAAGTGATGTGGTGGCAACATAAAACACACACACATACACCCAATGAAGGTATGAACCTTAGACTAATGTGGTGCCAGGGTAGACAAAAGGCAGATTTTGTTATTAATGCAGAAACCAAGAGGTGACTCACTACGATCACACTTCCCAACAAATCCCATGAAGAGTTGACGATCAAGTAAAACCTGCAAACGCAAGCATGTTCAGTAAGACTGAGACTTGTCGGCCACAAGTAAAAGCCTTATCAGCCAAGAATGTCAAACAAATGTCCACCCTCAGCATCTACTTAACTAAAGGCCGATCCTTCAACACTAGTCTGTGTGCTGAAGGAGGGTCACACAGTGATAAAGGTCAGGGCTTACGGTTACAAAACATGATCTGAAATTTACCATGCAACACATGTATTTGCATTTTATTCATGTGCATAACATGTGCATGAGTTATCCACTTAATAGCATGTGCAAAACATTGCTTATTGATATAAAAGATTTCACTAAGAATACTAAGAAAAAAACGGTTTGGGTTTTTGAAATATTGAATCATGAAGCCAATCATCACCAATTTGTGGCCTTTAAGATCATTTGCAGTAAACACAATGAGCTTCTTCATGTTGGTTTGGGTTCATACAGCTCCTGGGATCATTAAGGTGATGTGAAAGGCTTTGATGAGCCATTAAACATATGGAGGGCTAATGGAGGGCTAATGTGATTCAACGGGGGACAATCAAATTTTCTCAAAGATTATCTTGGGCTCTCTGACAGGGATCTCCAGGTTGTTTAATCATACGTTTCACATGCTCTTTAACAACAACAAGAGGAAATTAGCGTTTGACCGGTTTGACCGGTGCATCTGACAACTGACATTTCCCAAAAATCTCAAAACAACATACATTAGAGCAGGACAGATACAAAAACAATTTCTGAAATGCAAAAGGGACTAATTTCCCATAAAAAAAGTCTGTTGCTGCAGAATTCACAAGACATGTTTATGGGACTTTAAAACAACTAACTAACTCTGCATAAATACTACCACTGTAATTGGTGGTCCTCTGTGAGGAAGTAGTTTACTGACTGCTGTGTATGTGCTGCTGCGCTTCACTGTTTCTTGTTTTCAAAACATCAGCTCTTTACTGTAACTGGGTAATTATAGTGATGCAGATTTGAAAAGATATTTACTAAATTACTGCACAACCTGTTTACATTACACGTTATTCATTATTCATTATTGTGCAGCTGTCTACCACATATATTATTTTATTTTAAATACATTATATTGTAGTCCCATATTTCAACTTCTGCACTCATTTATGTATTGTATTCCTCTATTTTATGTTTGTTGTCTTATTTCTATTTACTTTTGGTAGTCTGACCTTTCTTTTACAATATGTGCACATAGAACAATAAAACAACAAATAAAACAATAAATCAATGTCTTAGATTCTCTTTTTAATCGTGTGATTTTCTTGTCTATACATATTTGTAAGAGCATTGTTGGAAGGAGTTTGAGAATTGTTGTGCACTAAAGAACTTGAAATTGTCCCAGGATGCTCCACCTAGGAAGATATTTGCTGTAGTTGATTTAGTCATGCATTATAGCCTATAACAGTAATGTATACAGGGAGGCGACATTTTGTTCTGAATTATTTTATACACTGAAACGGGACATAACATAAACTACAGTGACATGATTTGCTGGTAAACTTGCCAGTGACCCACTTTAATGGCTTTCTTCAAGTCATGACTAGATCTGTATCTCTTTGCCGTTTACTCACCTCTCCAGTGTCCACCAGATGTTCTAAAGTGACGATGCCTTTGCTTTTGCTTTCGTTGTCGCTGAGTAAATCATCCTCGGACTCCACAGCAGAGGACCCTGTGGAGGAGATCGAGGAGTTGGACAGTTTCCTGCGTAGGGTACCGTCCACAGCATCATCCCAGTCCTCCTGCTGCATTTCCCGCGAGGAGCCGCCTCCCTCCGGGGTGATGGTGACCTGCGGTAGCCGGCGCGCATCCATCACAGTCGGTGCTCCGGTTGCGGACGACGGGGCGATTTGAGCTGCATTCTGAATGAGATCATCACAAATGTGGGATGTCTTCCCGGCTGTTCTTCGCTCCAATCGCGGCCCCTCGTTTATTCCAGTCCCAGAAAGCACGGACTCCTTGGAGCTCTTTCTCCTGCACTCTTTGGGCATTGGAGACCTAAATCCGTCGTGAGAGCGCACAAGGAGAGGCGCAAAGCCGATTCACTTAACTTTCAAATCTGGTCATTTCACTTTGAGAAAGTTCAGTTTGTGTATTTAGTCGATCCTCGATCTGCGGTACTTCCTCGTTGTTTGTTGATCAAGTTTTCACACGTTGAAAAGCCTCTGTCAGCCTCCCTCTGAGCGTACTGTTGGAAAGGGGAACCCCTCTCTGGCGGTGGCTTGGCTCGCGCTTCTACACGCACGCGCCGGCGCACGCACTTACACAACTGTACAAGGCTTATTATCTTCCGCATTGCCTTTCTAGCTTCCTGACTGAAAAAATAAACCAGCTGACATGTTCAGTTTTGTAGGTACAGCCTTAATTTACTCTCTACTGATATACGACACCAACCTGCCCCTAAACTGTACGGGAACTATAGCCTACCTTTAAATCAAAATGGCAATCGGCCACACATGTAGCCTCTGCAAAAAGAGATAACAATGTTTTAGTTGCTGCATCGAAATATTTCTTCTAAAAGACACGCACACCTGCATAACCCTCCCTTTAAAGCTTCAACGTTCAAAACGTCAAACTGTGGTTTATTACACAAAACTTGTCATGGGGGGGGGGCTTTATTATTTCTAATAAATAATCTGGCGACATCAGATGACGACGACGCTCCTGCGGTTTTACTGCGGACAGCTCTTGATTTCTTGACAAGAAACAGTCAGCGCTGAAAGAAAATATGGTGTGTGAAACTATGATGAATACACAGTTACAGCCATTGTGGTGACTCCTTATTTTGTATAAATAGCCTATAAGAATTTACTTTAAAGTGAGGAAGAGGACGGACGACTTGACTGGAGTGTTTTTTGCAAAGGCAAGGAAGGAGTAAAGGGATGGTCACAATAGGCTAATGATTAATATAGGTATACATGATTTTAGTTTTTAATCTTATACAAATCTACTATGAAATCAGTCAAGTAAAGACATAACGTTTTGACAATGTTTCATATCCTTGGTGGTCCAAGCATGTCCTATACATGTCCATGTTACTATACAATAAAAAAGTTTGCTCCCTTATGTTTCAACTCTCATTTCGTTTTGTTTCTGTAACTTCCAAATGTACTCAATGTAGAAATCACCAGGAGATTATAACCTGTTTCTATTAGTTCTTTCACTTTTCAGTTCTCAAATAAAACAAAATACAAACAGGAACAATCTGCACTCACACAAAAAGACTTAATAGCCCAAAATCAAAAACAGAATCACAAAAAATACCAGCAGCTCACAATTAACAATTAACAGCCATACAAAATGTCATTTATATAATTTCTAATTTGAGAAAGTAAATAACTTTCAGTAAAGGAAAAGTTCCACATTCTAAATATATATGGCATACATACAAATGTTTTCTGTCATCAACATGATACGTAGAGAAATTTGGTCTTTCTTTCATTGACTGACCAAAATGTGATCTCCTCCTCAAGTCTCAGATGAAAGTTTTCCCTCCTCTGTTCATTCGTGTTCTGGCATTCACCACCCTCCATCCTATCCTTTTCACATTCAACTCACTTGCATGCACACACACACAGGCCCACATAAATACACACAATGCATGAGCATTTTTATCTCTTCTCTATCTCCATCTGAGCCCTGTCTTTGTTGTAGTTCCCCTTCCCTTTCCTTGTCTCTCTGGCCTCTTCCTTCGCTCTGTGGTATAGGCTAAGGTTACCACTTCCTAACAAACTTTCTCCAGAGAATCTATGCTGTCTCAGGACAGATGACTATACAAATACACAGATTTAAGGATTGATGGATCAGTAAGGATAGCCGAATGCATCTGACAAATATTGTGTGTGTTTTAACCTTAATATAAGCAAATAAATCAAAGAGAGATTCCTATTCCCAATGACAGACAGATTAAAGGTAGAAGAATAAAAACACTGATAGGCTACACCAGCCTGTAAAAGCGGATATGCTTTGTAACACATGAGGTAAAATAAGGAGTTGTGTCAATTAATAATGAATGCCGCATTGTGAAAATAAAGTAATCTTCCGTTTGTGTCATAAAGCTAATTTTTCACAGCACTAAGCGAGGCTGGATCACCAACAGGCAATGCAGCCCTCTGGCCTCAAAACTCCAGGGGCTCCCAATGCTCGGGCCTACTCTGTGAACAGGTGTGTGCTAATTTAATTATAAATCATTTTGTAAAAATGTAAAAACAAAAAACAAAAACCCTAGTTTTAAGGCCTTAGTTATTTAGGTTTTGTACTTGCATATTCCAAAATCTATTTGAACAAATTGGCACACAATAAATCTGGGGCCAGGTAGTATTAAATCATAGAAACAAAACTGCACACATTGCAGTGGGAAGAACGAAGGTCCAGCAGGTCATTGAGGTTATTCATGCCATGCACTAAGAGACACAAAATACAGTATATCCTTATTTAATCAACTTTTGAAGAGAAACTGGTGTGTTTTTTGTATTTTAACTGCCAGTTGCCTGATCTAATAATATACATCCCAGCCCAGTAGGTGGCGATAATGCGCCAATAAACTGCTTTGCCAAGCGCCAACAAGCAGAAAGAAAAAGAGTTCATGTCCATGTGGATGGATGCCGTTTGTGGTAATCCCTCCCACCAAAAACCAAAGAAGTGACATTTAAAATATTAAATGATATTTATCCATCGAATCACTTCCTACATGTAAAATTTTATTGGGAAAGTAACTCTTGTGTTTTCTGTGAGAGCGATATTGAGACGGTTGAACATATATTTTTTTTCAGTGTGAACCGATTAATGACTTGTGGCTGTCTTTTCAATGCTGGCTTCAATCTAAAGGTATACTGTTACACCCATTAAACGAAATGTCAATTAAAGCTGGAATAACTTGATTGAGCATTGTAAACATTTTATTCATGTTTTTATTCAAATATTTAAAGGTCAAACCCCACATTAACGGTTGGAAGAATGAGCTTAAGCTTTTTGCTACATCTCTACAATATATGACAAAGGAAAACACCAAGAGACTCTCTTATTTGTTGGACTTACATTCCCTACTGAACTTAAAAGACCCCTAGTATCTTATTTTCTGGGGGGTTGTATATATTGTCTCTACCTCAAAGCTGTAAACACGTTTTTGACAAATGTACAAACACACATTGTGCCTTAATTGTTTGTATACTAAAAATAAAAATAAAAAAAGTTTGTGGTAATCCCAAAACAGACATATGGGCTACTTTATAAAATATATTAATCACTATTCAAATTACATCATGTACAGACAGCAGTCAGGTTTATGTAGATCCCAGCTCACAGGGGAATCGAGGGGTATTAAATGGCGGATTCTCTATAGCTAAATAAGCTCTGAGACAGGACAGAATGTAGGTATGCTAGCTTTCAATAAAGGTTTAGCTAAAAACTGTAATAAGGAGAAATATCATCACTGTTTAGCAAAAGCTTTTGGGATTAAGGAAACAAAGGACGTCACCTATACAAAAAAAAAGCAAAAAGTGGGAGGCTGAGATCAATAGGGTAACATTCCAGAGAACAAAGTATCATATGAAGATTGAAATTAGGGCACACGTGGTGAAATAAAATAATGCACTCAATGGGGAAACATCCTACAGGGTTATGTGAAAAGAAGAAACCAAAGAAGGAACTGAAGAAGTGCGGGGTTGGAGTATTCAATATTGAGATTTTATTTAGCATTGAAGAAGGAAAATATAAAGCCTTGTTTTTGTTTTGTTTTAAAAAAGCTGGATTCATTAAGAGTTTTATTAATTAAGTTCTAGTTTAAAAAATATTTGGGAAATAGGGAACTCTGGTCCACCCTCTGGGTGGCGGTAATGCTCCAAGCTAGTTGCCACCCGCCATTTAAACAAAACGAAGAAGACGTTTGTGGTACTGGAAAATAGTGACAGAGTGAGACCTCTCAAACTTGTCTCTGCTGAGGGGCAGCTATCTCAAGGTGAGAGCGTGTCGTCTTTTGGTTCATTTCTTTACTTTAACCTGTCGGTCTGCAAGCAAGACCATGTTGGCCGTCAGAAACGCTCTACGCCTCGGCTCCAGATTGTCCATCCCCGCGGTGGCAAGGAGAGGATGTGCCGGAGCTTCCATCCCGGTGGACGATGTGGTGAACGGACTCACCGACGACCAGATACAGGTTAGCTAAAGAGCAGGATAATGTTCACTTATCTGCGCAGACAACAGCTGGCTGTAAAAACAAACAGTCTTATTAAACAAAGCTAAAGTACAGTATGGTTTAATACATTTTACGGAAAAAATAAGACGTTATTTAGGGCGCTGTGCACATGTTGTGATGACATAACGAGACCTTGATATTAGCCAACCCAGCTAAGCTAACCATCTAGCAAACAGTTGTTTCGCACTTGACAGCCAAAGTTACCTAGTGTCAGTCTAGATTAATTTAGTTTGCTCTTATTTAATTACTAAACAAGTGGCACTAATAGCTTCACAATGAGGCAGCTTTTTAAGCGTAACCAGCTTGATTTACCACAATTAGCCCTGCTAGCTACAACGCTGCCAGCTAACTTCAAGTCATCATAATGGAAAGTTAGGTAAGGGGTGAAAGGCTCATTCAACATTGACATGATTTCTACTCAAAAATGTATCAACTAAACGCAAGGTGACAGCTGGTCAATTACTTTGGACCAAGTGAGAGAGCCTGGACACTGGGAGGAGGACAGGGGTGGGGTTTATATAAAGGATTTGATTGGGTGAAAGTGTCTGTCCTCTAATTCTGGGTATTATGAAATTGAATATACCTGTAAAGTCAAGTTAGCAGATTTCTGCATTATTATGAAATATATTAGCACATTCACCTGTAACTCAAACAGCACACTTCTATATCTATATCTCAGTCTGCCATGCAATCAAATGAATCAATCTGCTCATTTTTCAGTGCTTTTAATAAAATAATGACATATATGAGTGGGTTATTTTAAAGTATGTTGTTTGTGTCATGTCTTTTGCACAGCTCAGGCAGACAGTTCGTAAATTCTGTGCAGAAAAGCTTGCACCTCAAGCTGATGAGATCGACAAGACAAATGAATTTCCAGGAATGCGGGTGAGTTGAAAAGTTCCATTGTGCACCATACCCGTAGTTCCCTGATTGAGTTAAATAGTTCAGAAAGTGGTAGCATTGTCGTGAATATGATCCACACCCCTGCTGTGCTGTGTCTCATATGGGAGTTGTGTATTTCCGCATGTAAATTTGCCATCAAAACTAGAGCAAGATTTCTGTTGTGGTTACATTTTGCGTCGTCTCTCCATCAGGATTTTTGGAAAGACATGGGGGAGATGGGACTCCTTGGGATCACTGCTCCAGGTAAGACAGCTGGAGAAAAAATTCTATATTTAGAAGTAGTTGCATTACAGCTACTTATAGGAAACTGGTCTTCTCGTTTTTATTTACTCGCTACATCTCTTTTCAGTGGAGTATGGGGGCACGGGATTGGGCTACCTCGATCATGTCATTGTGATGGAGGAAATGTCACGAGTGTCAGCAGCCATTGCTCTCAGTTACGGTGCCCACTCTAACCTCTGTGTCAACCAGATGGTACGCCACGGCAACGAGAAACAGAAGGAGAAGTACTTGCCAAAGGTCAGGACCAAAGTACTTTACACAACTGCTTAAAAGACACACAAAACTACAAACTAAGATGGATTAAATTCTTCATCACGGTCTTTCCTGTTGCCAGTTAATGACAGGAGAGCATGTAGGAGCTCTGGCCATGAGTGAGCCCAATGCCGGCTCTGATGTTGTAGCTATGAAACTCAAAGCCAAGAAGCAAGGTAGGACACCCGTGCATTAGTGTTACTTTAAGTCATTCTATATTGTGCTTTTTCTATACTTCTCTTGTATTGTCTTCACAATCTTTTATTCATATTTGTAGTTTATATACTTCTAGTTATTTTTCTAGTTTATTTCTTTTTTTCGCACTTATTTCTGGCCTTGTGCTTCTGCAGCACCTGACATCTTATCTTTTAGTTCATATATTTCTACTCATGCATGTTTACAGTATAGGCCTGCCATCTGAATATTGCTAGATATGCTGTGGTTGCTCTGCTGCTGATCATTAATTTAACCCTTTTCACATTAAATATTGCATTTGCCAAGGTACTCTTACTCAGCAAGGTGGCATATGTGTGCGGGATGGCCAGATTTTAGTCAAGATGGCAGCAAGGTGAAAAGTTAAAACCTGTTTACAGACTTATCCTCTGACAGACAGTGTATCCTATGTATACGTTAACGCCATGTCATCTCACATCACCTCTCTGACAAGCTAAATAGCCTGATAAGAGTAAACTATTTAGGCTGTTTTTTGGAGCTTTATTCCCTCAGCTAATAAACTATCATAAAGTGTAGTGTCTGCATGCTGCGATGAAGAGCAGCGTTCAGCCGCTTCCCTAAACTTTATCGCAATTAGAGGCCAGAGTCATAAACGAGGCTCTGTGTCCGTCGGTCTGAATGAGATACTAATATACCATATCAGCAGAGAAATAACATATTGCACAGCAGCATAACAATTAACTAACCACAATCGCAGTTCTGCACTCACACCATCTCTCTCTTAACCTTTGAATACCATTTTAAGATTTGACCATGGATCCAGAGAAATGGTTTTAAAATCTTATTTCTGCAGTTTGACTCTGTTTTAGTTCCACTTCATCTCTATTTTGACTTTGTATTTTTCTGCAGGTGACTACTATGTTCTGAATGGCAACAAGTTTTGGATCACAAATGGGCCAGATGCTGATGTCCTTATTGTTTATGCAAAGACAGATCCCGAGGCCCATCAAAGAGGCATCACATCTTTCGTTGTTGAAAAGGTAAATCCAGTCGAATAGAGACCTATTCTTCTCGGTCTCAGGATTTACTTATGGCTTCGGGACGTGGTGTGTTTACATGTTTCGGTCTGTTCTGGGTATTGCATTTGAATTAATTAGATAGAGAGGGATTTTTATTGATCCCAAAACATGGGAAATAACAGTGTATTACCATAATACCAAATTATGCAAAACTAGCATGAATCATAGTAACTAAAATGAGTTTTTGCACACGTGTGTGTTTTGTAGGGAATGCCTGGATTCTCCACGGCGCAGAAGCTAGACAAACTGGGCATGAGGGGCTCCAATACCTGCGAGCTTATCTTTGAAGACTGCAAAATACCAGGTGTGTGCATTAGAGAGTGACACGGGAATCAATTGTCGCTCCCATCCCATCCCGAGCCCACAAAAATACTCCCGTCATATCCCGATCACGTGACTGCTCCCCCCACCAAAAAATAAATAAATCCATGCAAAATCCAGAGAGAGAGATTCCCAAATCCCATCCCGCTCCCGTTTCGTTCCCTATGTTGTCTAAAGTTATCAGACTCTGTTGCCCCCCTGTAGCATGTTTGGTTAATCGCGGTCAAATGAGGTTGCCTCGGAAATTTAGGCTATACTATATATGCATTACCTGCAGGCCTAGGCAATTTCATCATGTAATTCCTAACGGAGATCTTCTCACAGCTCCTGAAAATAGATTGAGGGGTCCTTCGATGACACTTGCAACAGCTTCTTTCCAGAATCCATTTTGCCGACTCTCGGTGTAGTCGCTGATGATTGATTGGCTTGTGAACAGGGCAGCTGCTTTGTCTTGCTCTGATAAGCTACTCTGCGGGAGGCAGTAGCTAGCTAGTTTGTTGAGCAGTAAGTGGTTCTCTTTTCTAAACAAAATGCCTCGCAATCTTTGGGCGCACTCACCACATTGCCAGCGTCATTTTTTAATTTAATCTCCGGCTTCGTCCCGCTCCCGTTGATTTCTATGCTCGATTCTGTCCCTATTACGTTACCAACAGTGAAATTGACTTGCGTACCGCAGGAAAACCGTGACCCACGGGAGCCCATAAAAATTGTCACCCACTAATGTGCATTTACGTGCACTTGTGTAAAGCAGGACACTCCATAGATCATTTGTTCTTGGCTCATTTCTTTGAGCCAAATCTGATTATCTGATTGAGATTTTCTTTTTTTGTAGAGGAGAACGTCCTTGGTCCGTTGAACAAAGGTGTTTATGTGATGATGAGCGGCTTAGATCTGGAGAGGCTGGTGCTTTCATCAGGCCCTATTGGGTAAGTTCATATCAGAAATAAGCTTGAATTAAACTGTTTTGCATGGTGCTCAGTGCTGTAGTGCACTTATTCACTCATATTTATTACCCTAAATAATTGCTTATTAATCTGACCTTTGGTTTTGAATATAAGATAAGCCTTTATTGATCCCCAGAGGGGAAATGTGGTGGTGGTTTTGTTGTAGCAGCACAAGGACAGAAATAAATACAGATGAATGAATAAAGAAAATAAAAGGTATATAAAACTAAAATAAGAATAGATACTCTAAAAGATCAAAGACAAACATTACAAGTGACAGTGACAGACTCAGCAAGTCCAGTATATGTAAACGGACTAATGTATAATATGATGAAGTAATGAATGATACAAAGTCTTTGTCTGTATTAATCAATAATTATAATAGAAATATAAACTGTATAAGACATTAATATAATATAGTACAGTATAATATAGTATGGCATCTAAGATGTAGTACAAGGTGAAATGTGATATAGTAGTAGACATAGTAATACAGCAATATAACATAGAATATCACATATCGTATCAGTTTTTACATATTAGTATAGGAGTATAGTGTAACATTTAATACATATTAAATATAGGATAATATATAGCAAAGTACAGTATATAAATCAGCATTGCAGCAAATATATTGTATCTCATAACTCTGCTTTGGGTTTTTTGAGGTCTCTTGGCCAGACTTTGTGGCTTGCTTGCATCCAAAACAAAAACTAGTGACCCATTTAGTTTGCATATGTAAGTTTACATTTATCTACAATGGTAAAAACAGTGTTAACATTGTCACCTATTATTTCTGGAATGCTTAGAAATGTTTATAAAGTGAGAAATAAAACATTATTGCTTTGTTCCAAGTGCTTATCAAATACAATGTTTCATATTGGCAACAGAAAAGATGTTCCTTTTATGTAAAATGTAGATTTTAAAGATGTTCACATAAACTTGATCAACAGCATGATTGCTGGACAAACTCACACCGCTGACATTCAAATAATGATCAACTTAGAAGACTAAATCCAAGGAAACTACATGACGGACATCAAAATGAATGTTCACTTTTTTTTTTTAGGGTTTCCACTGGGTCTTAAAAAGTCTAACATTTCAAAATCAAAATTTTAGGCTTTTAAAAAGTCTTACATTTGCGGAAGTATTGTGTTTTAGGTCTTACATCATTTTAAACGGGTCTTAATTTTCCTATGTCCATGTAACACTACCTCTAATGCTCATTGAATAATGAAAATGGTCTTCAAAAGTCTTAAATTTGACTTGGTGAAACCTGCAGAAACCCTGTTTTCTTGTTTTTGGCATCCTGCAATTTCCATTATGTGAGCCTTAAATATAAATATCCTATTATATGAGACTTGTTTAAAATGTTCAGCAGTCTTAAACATTAGCATTACTTTTCAGCATCATGCAGGCTGTTTTGGACTATGCTGTTCCCTACCTGCACATCAGAGAAGCTTTTGGACAAAAGATTGGACACTTTCAGGTTTGACCTTCAGTCTTCACTTTATACAAGTAGTGTTTGAAAAGTCACTGTATACACTCACCTAAAGGTTTATTAGGAACACCTGTTAAATTTCACGTTAATGAAATTATCTAATCAACCAATCACATGGCAGCTGCTTCAATACATTTAGGGGTGTGGTCCAGGTCTAGACAATCTCCTGAATGCCAAACTGAATGTCAGAAAAGGTGAAGAAAGGACCTTTGAGCAACTTTGTTGTTGGTGCCAGACGGGCTGGTCTGAGTATTTCACAATCTGCTCAGTTACTGGGATTTTCACACACAACCTTTTCTAGGGATTACAAAGAATGGTCTGAAAAAGGAAAAACGTGCAGGATGCAGCAGTCCTGTGGGCGAAAATGCCTTGTTGATGCTAGAGGTCAGAGGAGAATGGGCCGAGTGATTCAAGCTGATAGAAGATCAACTTTGACTCAAATAACCACTCGTGCAACCGAGGTATGCTGCAAAGCATTTGTGAAGCCACAACACGCACAACCTTGAGGCGGATGGGCTACACCAGCAGAAGGCCCCACCGGGTACCACTCATCTCCACTAAAAATAGGAAAATGAGGCTACAATTTGCATGAGCTCACCAAAATTGGACAGTTGAAGACTGGAAAAATGTTGCCTGGTCTGATGAGTCTCGTTGAGACATTCAGATGGTAGAGTCAGAATTTGGTGTAAACAGAATGAGAACATGGATCCGTCATGCCTTGTTACCACTGTGCAGGCTGGTGGTGGTGGAATGGTGTGGTGGATCCCTTTAGCCTTCAGAACTGCCTTAATTCTTTGTGTCATTGATTCAACAAGGTGCTGGAAGCATTCTTTAGAAATGTTGGCCCATATTGATAGGATAGGGTCAAACACAGTATTAGTATGGTGTTCCTAATAATCCTTTGGGTGAGTGTATATGCTTTGTAAAATGAAATGCCTTTTGGTGTGAAGCTGGCAGCTATAGAACTTAAAACTGTAAGTTGACTTGAGTGAAATTACCATAATGCTTTATGTTAATCTGTTTGCAGCTAATGCAAGGCAAGATGGCTGACATGTACACCAGGCTGAGCTCCTGTCGGCAGTATGTGTACAACGTCGCCCGGGCTTGTGACAAAGGACACTTCAGTTCAATGGTGAGAGCATTTTTTTTTATTTATTTTTTTTTATATCTACTCCTGTTGCACCCTGTTTAGAAAACGATTATTTAAAGTTTGCTTCAAAGGTTTTACTATTTTTATTTTTTTTTATTTTAAGTGCATTTGGACCATATATCAATGCATGTGTGTGAATTTTTCTTTCTACAACTTACAACAATGTTTTTGGGTTGTCCATCCTACTCTTGTGAAGGGAATTTCTTCAGATTTGGCCCAAACGTGCACTTGGACTCAAGGATAAACGGGTCAGAATTTGGTGGTCAAGGTCACTGTGACCTCCATAAAACACGCTTTGGCCATAACTCAAGAATTATTATGCTAATTATTTCAAAATACACCTTTTACCTACCTTTGCATACCTTTTTTATTAAATTCCTTCAAAGCCTTCACTACATACAGTATATTATATGAGTGTGGACAGTCATGGATGTAAACTGCAAATTGACTGGTTGGCGGAGGCATAAAACGGCAAGCCAGTAATTCTAGGTATTTTTAATATTGCGTTGCAATGTTGCATTGCATTAATGCATTGATTTAAAAGCAATTTTTAATTATCTAAATTGATCTCCTTAAACGGTGTTAAATACATCTTTGAAATGGTGTGTTTAACGGGTTTAATGCCAACTTACTGCATACCATTTGCAAAATTTTGAGCTGGCTTTTCCGAGCTGTCAAAACTTCCAAAACTGTTTGTAATTTCAGAAAATGATTTGAAGAGTTTTGGGAAAAGAAATCTTGTCAGTGACCTATAAAATGTCATAGTGCTAGATGGTAGTTATGTGTTTGACTTTTCATATTGTGGTTAAGTATTGTTAAATTGATTCTATTTTGCATAAAAACGTAAAACAAATGCCTCAGACTTAACATGATGGAACCCTATGAAGAATGAAATATGTTTAATTATGTTTAGGGCTGCAGCTGAGTATTCTACCGATTATTCCATCGATGAATTGAGTAATCGGATAAGAAATACTTTTGTTTTATTGAAGAGCAATAATAAACAATAGTTTGGTTACATTTTTGGAAAAAGCAACATTTGTTTTGCCTTCATTGCTTACAATATCATCTCTCCAAAAACTAAACATATGAAGTGCATTTAAGTGCCATATTACATTTTCTGAAATGACATCAACCTCACACTAAGGCATACATTAAACATACATAAATATGACCTTAAGTTGTGCAACTTAACTTTCAGAACTACAAGTTTCATCCTGAGACTGATCTGTATATAGTCCTATATGTAAATATTAGTTATACTAAACCTATTTGTATTTATATATTTAATTACAATGTCACACAGCTCTGTTACACTTATGCTAGTAGATCGTTGATCAGCTGTTTCTCCGTGAAGAGAGAGAGAGTGAGAACAAATGGTGCGCAACAATCAGCTGTTTCTCCGAAGGGATAGTCAACAAGTCGGCTCTTTAGAGCAAATTGTGGTCACTGCTACGTATTTTCTTGTCTTTGTTTTTGGTAGTTGTTGTGTTTGGTGTAGTTTCATCGTCCATACAACTCCGTGATTTACTTTTGTCAGGTCCGCTTCGTGGAATGGATGAGAAATGTTTTCTGTTGATGCTGAAGCATTAACGTCGTGCTATTATTGTGGTAAGCTAGTTCGGTTTTTCAGTAGACACACTGTCCAGAGTTCTCGTTTTAATTACGTTTGAACCGATTCCAAACTTTGGACACTTTCTGTCATTTTCTCCAGCCTGTCTCTTCTCCTTAGCCCCGCACTATTTACACTCTGGCATGTGTCGCCAGCAGACTGAGCAGCGTCTGGTGTGCGACAATAATAATGATCCGTGTGGAAACACCGTCAACAATACAACGTTGGTAACATTGATTTAACGAAGCTTTGAGGCAAATCATTTTGCATCGAGGATTTTTTGTAATCGAGTTATTCGAGGAATCGTTTCAGCCCTAATTCTGTTGTCACTCCCCAAGCCAGCGTCCTATTTTACTCTTTTTTTAAATTGCTGTTAAATTGTAATTTTTTTCCCCCACCGCTGCACACAGTGGCGTTGACTTGTGTTGTCATTGCAGGACTGTGCTGGAGTGATCCTGTATGCTGCAGAGAATGCCACTCAGGTTGCTTTGGATGGCATTCAGTGTTTGGGTAAGTGCCAAGAAACTGAGTGGCTCAAATGAAAACCTTAAAATAAAATCTATACAGTACTGTCAAGTAGGAATTAAGTTATTTCAGTCAGGAGGAGAATCTATTTTATGGACAAAAAAATGTTTCTGATGTAACATAGAAATTAGATTCTGATCATTATGATGAGTTTATTAACCTCCTAAGGATGGGGTCTAGTTGTTGGTGTGAAGGTGGTTTGATGTTGGAAATCATTGAGGAGGTGCAGCTCAATGGCAAGCTGACCAGTGAACGGCTGCAGTGATGATAAGAGAGAGGAGGCTTACTCGACTGCATAGTGTGAATATGGAGGAAGTTACCTCTTTGATTTTAAACTTATATATATATATATTTCATAAAAATATAAAATATTTCTATATTTAAGAATATTTAGAAAAACACACTGCCACAACAATTTTTTTTTAATGAAAAGTCAGACCCTGGATAAAACACAAACGTATGCTTTCAACAGGAAGTTCGGATATTTCACCGTAGCCTACGTAAGTGGTCTGATGTTTCTACTTTTGCGCTGGTCGTTGAGCCGCGTGTGTGTGTGTGTGTGTGTGTGTGTGTGTGTGGGGAGTGTGTGTTAGAGTGAGAGAGTGACGGTGATTAGCGGTAGCTTCAGAGCGAGTAGCGACTCTAGAGTCATAATGAGAGAAACAAATCGTCTCCCCTGTGTTTTCTGACCACGCTGGGAAATCTGCAGCAGGAGAACTTAACCCTCTCCTTGATTTTACGTTGTTTATGGAGAAGGAGAACCAGGAAATGAGTCGGGGGGAAATGCAACGCTACCAAGCCGCGGCCGAACGAGAGTTACATTTTGAAATGCGTGAAAAAGCCTCGGAATCTGAATTGAAAACGTTTACAAGCAAACACATTTACAAAAAAGACAATGCCCATAACAGGTTTGAATATTAAGGGCTGCCTAATATTCGTTTGAATATCGGTATTTTTTTTTAAATATTCGAATAGCGAAGTTCGGAGTCAAAGCCCAAATAAATAAAATATATATATTGTGTGATATATATATATATATATATATATATATATATATATATATATATATATATATATATATATATATATATATATATATATAGTATATAGTATATATATATATATATATATATATATATATATAGTATATAGTATATATATATATGTGTATATGTAATAATATATATATATATATATATATATATATATATATATATATATAGTATATATATATATGTGATATATATATATATATATATATATATATATATATATATATATATATATATATAGTATATATATATATGTGTATATGTATATGTATATATATATATGTGTATATATTGTATATGTATATATATATGTGTATATATTGTATATGTATATATATATATATGTGTATATATTGTATATGTATGTATATATATATATGTGTATATGTATATATGTATATATTATATATGTATATATGTATATATTATATATGTATATATATATATTATGTGTATGTATATATGTGTGTGTGTGTGATATATATATATATATATATATATATATATATATATATATATATATATATATATATATATGTGTGTGTGTGTATAGATAGATGGATGGATAAAAGCCAAGAGGTGTGGCTGAACGGAAGTGATGAATTGAGGTATAGAGGAGAAAGAATGGAGCGGTCTTCCTGATTGAACTCCTTTTCATAAGCTTCATTTTTAATGAGAATGTTTAACAGTCATGAGGTGCTTTCTAGAATTTACCTCTTTGTGTTCATGTGATATTGCCTGTTGCCATTTTCAGCTCACACCAAGCTTTGATGAAACGGAGTGCACATGAAATATTATCGCCTTGTTTTTCCCACTAAAGGCTTTGATTGTGTAGTATTTTGTACACAGAATGGCGTCATTATGCAAACAAATGACCATGTCAAGTTAATCAAGTGTGAATGTTTTTTTTTCCTCATATTTTATACTACATCATATACTACATACTACAACTATACTTCAGGTGCATAGTACACATTGCTTGAGTTATCAGCATGAAATGCAAGTTTTATCAGTAGCTACTGACAAAGATGTTAAGAGCTCAGGGACTCATTTAGTGCACATTTTATTTCTGCAGTATGTGCTTTAACTCTTAAAGCAACCCGCTGCGTTACTGCACACCAACTTGAATCTATGTGCCACTTGTCAACAGGTGGGAATGGCTACATCAACGACTACCCCATGGGGCGATTCTTGCGTGATGCAAAGCTGTATGAAATCGGCGCAGGCACAAGTGAAATTCGGCGGCTGATTATTGGACGATCCTTCAACTCCTTGTACAAATAATCCACACTGAGAAATGGCAATCGCTAAAGACTGTACAAAGTGGTTTGCTGTGGATGAACACAATTACTCCCACCCAGGGCCTTACACTGTTGGAATTGTTGATGCTGTTAGGATGTTGGATTACCACACGTTTCAGAATCATTGTCACACTGTATTTAAATTCATTTACAAAGCATAATATGGGCTGATTCATGATTTCAATGCAAACTGATTACTGTTTCTGATCAATAAGGGGAAAAAAACAGCTAATGTCAGAGTATTCTGTTGTAGAGAATTAGCATTAGAAAAAAAATTGTCCATTTTTGGGAGCCAACATTCCAGTGTCCACTGTCTGTACAGTCCGACTGGAGAAACCCTCCTAAAGATTTTCTCCAAAGGACAAATTGTAGATGTACAGTGTGAAAAGATTAATGTAGTTTTGTTTGCCATGAATAAAAGAAATGTTTTATTTCTGGACTTGAGTTTGTGTCAATTTTACTGAAGCATTGCATTTAGAAAAACAGAAAACTAAGAAAACCTACATGTGTCTGTAATTCGTGTGCAGCCGCTGAACAGAGCTCCTTGTTTCTAGAAAAACCAACGGGGAGACAGTAGTTCAGACAATGATGAACCATCCCAGTGCTTTTGAATAATACATGTTTCAGGGTGGATTTTCCCTTTTACAGGAAACAAGACATTACTATCTCTAACACAGTGGTGACGGGAATGAGATGTTAGTAAGAAACTAGATTAAAATATATTTTATAAGAATATATCCTAAAAATCAGTGATTCATAAATGTAGAAAATAACCCAGCCTTTAACATGTGGTGTTATCACAGACACTTTCTGGAATTGATTGAGAAAGTGACTTTAATATTTTTTGGAATCTTTCAGCTGTGGAAGATTAATTCAAAACATATTTACTTAAGTAAAAGTTATTATACTGCACTATATAATTAAAAGTACAAGCAGCACAATGTGCTGCAGTAACAACAGTGAAAGTGGTAATTATGCTGAGTGTTTTTATCATTATTGATGCATTACATTTAGGAAGTACTTTGATGTTGGTTGCCAGGATGTAGATAACTAACTACTCTTAGGTAGTTTAATCTGTAAAAATCCATTATGTTTTTAACCTGATCACATTTTGTATGTAAAATTGTAATATGCAAAGCAAGTAACTAGTAAACAAGTAACTATAGCTATCAGGAGATAATATTGAAATTAAAAGAAAATATTTCCCTGTGGCATACGCAAAGGTTCACATGGTTCAAAGTAGTATAAACTAGCAAAAAAGTGAAAATATAAATTGAGTACAGGTACCTCAAAATTATTTTACTGTAAGAGCAGTTTTTAGGTAAATGGCTGCACATTAACCTAAAATAGTGATTGTACAATCTGAAGAGAACAAGCAAGTACACAGTTAATGCAAGAGACCACATATGAACTGACTAATGTCATTTTAAAACAGTTAGTTCTGATGAGGGGGCTGCAAAGCTATAAAAGAAATCCATGTGTGTAAACTGAATTTCCTCCTTTTTACTTCCTCTCTTTGAAATGGACTTCAAGTGAAATACCATGTAACTGTTAACCCTTCTGAAGACCTGTGATGTTCTCAAAGACAATCAATCAAACTATCTCCACCAGTTGCCTGTCCTGAAAGTGGCAGGTGGCCCATTCTCCTTTCAAAAGCACAATGACAAGATGAAGGATGATGGTTTACATCAGAGATGATGGAGCATCTGTGGCACACAGCAGTCAGTTTGTACACAACTGGTTTCTTAAGTCTCTTATCAGATTGTATATCCAGTAAATGGCTTTGCTGATATAATTGTACTGTTTCTTTTAAACAGGCCTGGTTTGTTATCAGATTAGGTCTCTATCCTTATAATGAAGCATGCTGGGGGTGGCAGTAGCTCAGTCCGTAGGGACTTGGCTTGGGAAACAGAGGGTCGTCGGGTTCAAGTCCCCATGCGGCCCATGTACCTGATGTACAGAGTGTAGACTGGTGCCTTGCTCAAGGGCCAACTGCTCAGGATCCTGTCGATGGGCAACCCCGGCATCTCTACATTAGTGCATGTATAGGTCCTGGGCACGTGTGTGTATTTCAGGCCTGTGTGTAATGTGTGTAACTAACAAAGAGTGAAGAAATGTAAAGTATGTCTTCTTCTTAATAAAGAGTTTATAAGTTGTTACTTTCTAAAGGGTTAATCAATAATTTTGCTTTGCAGATCAGTAATAAATGATTCCAATGCAAACTTCTGGGCTTCCAGGCTGTGAGCCCAGATGTTTGTGAAGGAAGCTACTGTGGAACTTCTGTCAGTGGAGTGTGCTTTGTCCTTTTAGCTGTATGGCTCTTTATGAAGCAGGAAGGACTCCTCCCTTCAGGGGAGACAAACTAATTGCCTTATTGTCAAGCGAAGGTTTTCCTCTTTACAATAAGCATGGAGTCGGGAGCTAATGTAAGTGAGTCATTGATTTGTTGGATGCTATTTACCTTTATAAAGGGTTTGTACATTTGAACTACAATAGATGTATAAGTGGTTAATAAACAATTTGCTAAAGCTTTAGCTCAGTTGTAAGCCAATATTAAGAATAACTTGGTTTGCTCAATTAAAAAAAAAATCCCTTTGAGTTGTTGGACTGTTTGACCACTTCCTCGGATCAATATCCATTTATTAACAACTAATTTAACATTTTACTACTTATAAATGCAGACTTGATGGCTTGTTATAAAGTGAGAAACTCATATTAATGGACTATCAACATACATGTATTACCAAATGTTAAAGATAAACACAGGACAAAAGGATTTTCCACAACCTGGCAACCCCGAAGTTGTTCCTATATTAATGGATCATAACTGATCTATAAATCATTATTAAATTGTTTGTAAACATTAATAAAACAATTAGTTTTAACTAATAAACCCCTTTTCCAGATGTGAATTATTAGAAAGTGACACCAGGATAATTAATATCCGTTTAAAGTAGGCATTAAAGTAGGCCTATGCATAAGCCATTAGCAGTAAGTAGCTAGGAGAAGGGTACTTGGAACTTGCAGTAGTTTGCAGACGTAATTAATGTAGGCCTATGCAAACATGTGGTATATTAGCACCTGTCTGACTTTAGTGTGGGTTTCAATCATGTAACGTACCAGTCAGATTATTTACGGTATGTTGCAGTGGTCTACAGTATGACATATATTTGCTACTTTTTTATTTCACTTTATTTTAGTTTGTTGAACTAAACTGCGGAGCAATGTAGAGACATCAGGAGAAGACAATTTGATCTTAATAACCATTATTTGTGCGTGCGCGCGCGCACACACACACACACACACACACACACACACACACACACACACACACACACACACACACACAGTCTTCACTACTGTACAAAACTAGCCCATAATGTCAAAATCCCAAGTTCCACTAGCCTACATAAAATGAAATTATATGAAAATAAAACAGAAAGTCACATGAGAGACAATAAACTGCTCCGCATCAGTGCCCCAGGAGGCACCATGCACTCACATGTCAGAGCAGGTTTTGGTCATGAGCCAGAGCTGAGCACCACAGATCCTTCATTCAGAGCCCAGCTCCCCCACTCACTTCTGCTGCCAGGGTTAATACAAGTGTAAAAAGAACAGGGCTTAAAGACATTAACTAGGTGAAAGCCATCTGTCAGCCACAGCGGGGCTGCTGCCAGGGACGGTGACATGTGGACGGCGCGTCAGTGGCCCTTTAAGAAACTCCATGTTTTCGCTACATGATGCGTCAACATAAAAAAGCGGATGATGCTGTTATGTAAAAACACGCTGAAGTGAGCCGTAGTTTGCAGGGAGCTTGCTGAATGCTTAGCACGCATCACTTCGTCTTCTAAACCAGGATTGTGGTTTAAAGTGTTCCGACTGCTGATTTCAACGCGTAGCGCACGGGGCAGTGCAGTTTGGAGTGAAGAGGGGGGAAAAAGGCTTCAGCCGATCAACTCAACGTGATCCTCCACTCTGTTTTCCTCCTTCACTTGCGGGAAGCGTACACCTGACGCATCACTCTCGCCCTGTGGAAGTGATCTTCCTTCTTAAAATCTGCTTATTTTCTATTCTTCAAAGCGGTAAAACACAACAGACTTCAACTCTTATCGCTTCTCGGGCAAAACTGAAAGTGGACAGGACGAGCTCGAGCTCCGTGTTGGAGTAATGTGTCAGCACAGCAGATAAACAGATCTTTCCTTTCTGGTGGTGATCTAGAAACCCGAGAGGCAACTTTTGGAGCTCTCTGTTACTTCTCCCTTCACTTCAGTCGTCTTTTATCGCCTAAACGGTGAGTAGAGACTCTTCCAGCTCGTGATCGCAGAAAATTTCACTCGAGCAGCTTCTGTTGGAGTCAAGTTTGAGGCTCGACTCTGCTGCGGAGTCTGTGTTTGTGGATTTGCTATCACTTTTAAGGTTGTTTGGTGAATATGGAAGATGTTTTAAGCCTGCTAATATCCTGGAAAACATGCTAGAGGCTTTCAAATGTCCTGGTGGCATTTTCTTTTAGATTTAGAGCTGAATGATGAGCCGATTAACCAATTAGTTAACTGAATCGTCACAAATACCCCAAAATTCACTGGTTCCAGGTTCTCAAATGTGGATATTTGCTGCTTTTCTATCATAATAAACTGAATATCTTTGGCTTTGGGAGTGTAAGTACATTTACTCAAAACTTCACTCAAGTACAACTTTAAAACTATTTGTTCTTTACTGTAGTGTATCCATTTATGCTACTTAATACTACTACTCCACTACTTCTCAGAGGGAAATATTGTCCACTAAATGTATTTAACATATAGTACATTTAACAACCTAAAAGTAGGCTAGATGGTAGATTAAATGGGCTCCTTATCAACCAGATACAAAATTAAAATGCTCATTATATGTTAATGCTTCAGTAATACTAATCATGTATAATAATATAGGACTGTCATGGACCATTCTGCTTGCACAATGAGCAGTTTTAATATTCTAAGTACCTTTTGCAGAAAATACTTGTATACTTCCAAGGAGAGAAAAAGGGACAGGAGCACACAGATTGATGTACACCATTAATAGTGCACACCGACTGGTTCTGACACTACTGTGTCTCCATTAGAGTGAAAATTGACAAAGACATAAGGCAAAAGCATAAATAGTTGACCTAGAACAGGTGTGCAATTACCATTTAGATAACTTGTTGGATAATGGATCCAAATGCCACACCCCACACACTATAAGTACACCGGGAACAAAACAAAACAGATATATCTGCCATTTACAAAGATAAAAGTATAAAAAGTACAAGCACTGCATACATCAAGTGTAATCATTTTTGAAAGTCAATTTAGCATGTAGACGTGTGCTGCTTCAGTTTATGGTGTCTTTTTTTTAACCAGTTTGTGGATGTGTAAAGTATTTGGCGTCTGACATGTTAGATGCACAGCAAGAAAAGAAACCTGTCTGTTGATTAGACAACCAGGAGAATGTTAGATCATTTTGTGGTGACCGTCTGTCTCTCAGATTGCGACTATGTAATCAAGGGAGGCTCTGAGCCGATAGCATTTAGAGAAGGATCCCTTTTGAGGACCTTATGATGATTAAGGCTAATGTTTTTGACCCTGCCTGCCAGAGGAGAATGTGGTCCATGAGGAATAATTGAAAGCTCCTGTTTTCTTGACAGGAATTCCATATCTGTATATAGATCCCTCTGATAGGCCGAAGAGATAGATGCTGTGGGGTAACCCCTATGCTGGAAACGATCTTTCATTTCAACAGCTTGGCTGATTACTATCAGCTTTCAGAAGTGTGTTTGTGATAGGTTGTAGTTTCAACAGTGCTATTGTTTCCTTTGTAAAGTGTTAAGTCTAGAAAGTGAATAAAGGTTTCATGATGTTCCAGAGTGTCCTAACAGAGTTTATATATTTCAGAAAAGCAGTCAGCTCTGCTCTATTACCTCTCCAGATACCTAATGGCAATTGTACACCTGTTCTAGGTCGACTATACTATATGAGTTTGTCTTATGTCTTTGTCCAGTTTGACTCTAAAGAAGACAGTACTGTTAAAATGTTAGTCTGTAAATCAATCAGTGTGCTCGGGTGCAATTCTTTCTCTTTCCCTGGAACTGAGAAGCACCTGATTCAGCTGCTGGCAGATGCACAGAAAACCAGCTGTTTCAACAGTAATTCTGTACTTTTACTTGTAGAGGAGTATTTTCACACTGTATTGGTACTTTTGATTAAGTAAGGGATCTGAATACTTCTTTCACCACTGGATTGATAAAACAAAATTTTGAAGCTTGGGCTCTGAGAACTTGTTATGGACATGTTTCTCTCTTTCTGACATTTTATAGATTAGGTGTTCAGATCAAGGAAATATTTAGCGGATTAATGACTAATGACAAAAGTTGTGTGAGTTGCAGCCTGTTGCAACCCTGTCTGGATTAAAAACCATCTAATACGTGGAAAGCCGATCACCTCCTGCTGTAAAAGGCCTTTGAAAAGTACATGTTCTGACATGACATCAGGGTTATAACTCATGACATACAAGTTGCCTAGTGAGTTCTTCAGTACAATGGTGTTTGAAAAGCCTCTTGTGCACAGAAAAGCATGACAATAGAGCTTCAGTTCTGGAGGTCGTGGTAGATTTGTGTCTAGTCAGTTCTCTGCAGCCTTCTTTGACAGGCCTGTCATAACAGCATGTTGGATAGAAGTGCAGTGCCCACACCTGAGCCATAAAGCTGGATATCAATCCTGGACATAATCCCATTATTTCTGAAGAAGTGTCCTGTTGTGGCCACAGAGAGGAGGAGGAGGAGGAGGAGCGGAACATGCCTCCTGTCACCCAAACACACTGTCCTCCCTGCTGTCCCAAAGGAGACAAATACTTCCTGCTCAGATACACAGGCCACATGTGGTCAGAAGAAAGGACAGCAAAGAAGATCATTTAATAGAATACTGTCGGTGTTAGCACATATTCCGATTGAAAAGCATATTATTATTGTTCATATTGTTGTGTGGTTCATCTTGCAAATCTAATGCAAAAATATATGTAATAAATATAATATTTTAGCAAGTGAAAACAATACCCAATATGAATGCCTTTTATTGTTCATGAAGTTGCATTGGAAAAGTACACTGACACATCCCTTTTTTCCAAAACAATTGTCATGGTCACACTGTTGTTAAATATTATCTAACAGGAACTCAGATCATTGGGCCTGATTCTTTTTGGATGCTATTCAGTTCATGCTACCTTGCACTGAATGGCATAACTTTTTAACCTATTGCTGTCAGTTACTGATACTTTACTTCCTCCATTTTCCAGCAGCTTCAGTTGCAAGTTAGTCTACAGGAAATCTCTTGGACCCAGAGATGTTGTTTCCTCTGAACTTTTATGATTGAAATTTCATCTGTAGGCCTAGTGAATAAAATGTAACTTGGTTGCTGAGAGTTGCATGTTGGACAATTAGTGTAATAAGCATAATTAGCTAATTATCAGGTAAAAAATATTTTTTTTTTACTCTAATATGTCAACAAATGAAACGAGAGTGTTGAACCTGGCTTTAACCAGTGTTCAGATTTCTCTTCTGGAAATGTATGCAAATGTGTGCACGTATAATAAGAGAATGCCTCATTTCCATATTTAAACATAAGATTAAAAAAAAACTTGTACTACAAAAAGTAATTGTCTTAATCAATGTAAGTAATCAACTGGGGAAGTTTGATGTTGATATCTATTAGTTAATTTGTTTTACCCTATTCACCCTATAGTGTTTACCCTTAAGCTAATATGCTAATTAATCAAATTGCCCTACATGCAACCTTTAGCAACCAAGCTTAATTTTATCCACTAGGCCTATAGCTTACATTTTAATCATAAGAGTTCATAAGAAACAACATTTCTGGGTTTCATATGGGCCGTATAGGGGTTTTCAGTAGACTAAGTCAGTCATAGTTTATTACATCATTTGGGTAAGATTTGCATGGCCATGTGACTGCTGGGCCGTAAATCATTGGCACTGACACCCAATCGAATCTCAAATATCCAAGCTAATGGTATTAACCTTAGTAAAAATAACTTATATGATGAAAATATGTAGTTGTAGATTGTGCCTAATTGGTCAGGTATATTTCTTAATCAAAGTTTAAAGGCTAATTCAGGTTTATTACATCTTGGGTCTTACTTTTCTAAATATTGCCGTAATTCCTGTTGGTTATAATAACATTGCACTCACCAAGCTGTTTGCTGAGATCATAGCCAGATTAACCTGCTTGGGGGCCTGGAGGCAAAAATTACCTTCTGGGATAATTTCTAATAAACCGACATTCATGTAGGAATATGCAACATAGAAGCACTAAAGAAGAAGAAGAATGTCTTAGGCTATATACAGGGGGTTTAAGCAGCCTAAAAAGGAGACCGACAGGCACTACCCGGGGCTAAAAAAAAGCTCTTCACCTTTTAATCTATGTGTTTTTATTTACAGTTAATGTTCTCTAACATGTACATATTTATTAGTAGTGTTCCCCTCACTTCTGAGACCAAAGCTACGCCCTTAAATGTCGTAAAACTAGATTCACACATAGTGAAGACCTTTTATGATCAGGTAATGAAGCAGGGCCCAATCATATCATTTATTGTGTTTTAATAATACACCTTTTCTATACAAATGTTCATTAAAATTGGCCCAAACCAGTTGAACCCTAGGACTCTAACCCCTAACCCCGAAGAGTTCTGAAACCGCAGGACAGATGTTTTCTGTTGGTAATCTGGCTTTGTGTGAAATCTGGGAATAGCAACATTGTTTAAAAGAAGTCCAGCAGGGACAGAAACACCAACGGTCAAACAATACAACCGCCCAGATTAGTCAATCTTAATTGGAAGAGAAAACTGATGACCCAAGATTTCCGTTAAAAACATGCATCAGAGTTTACAGACAACAGTTACAGTTCAACTTTGACCCACTGTACTTACTTAGTTGTGCGTGCACAAAATATTTCCTGCAATTTGGGATTATTACACTAATTTCAGGTTTTACCTCCAAATAACAGGTTTAGATAATCTTACTAAACTGTTGACCTAATTACCACCTGTCTGATTGTTTGGCTTTGTTGTAGCGAAGTGTTCCCAGATTTTAGCAGTTACTTTGCAATAGTACAATGTTATCCTAACCAATAGATATGATGGGGAAAACTGTGAAAATAAGACAAAGTTGTAAAGCTGAATTATGCTTTGTGGCTATCATATAATGTACAGAAAATTGTATTCAACGTTTTATAATGCTAATGAGTTTCACAGTTGGATCTTAATCTAGTTCGGAATATTTCTCTGGCTTGACTCTTGAGTGTCTCAGGATTAGTAAAGCTGTGCTGGAGCCTGCAATCCTCTAAAAGCCATTAGCCAGCCCCTCTCTCTCCCTCTCTCCCAGTCTTTCTTTTCCTGACTCACCCTGGCACAATGCCCGAGACACAGCTGTGAAAATTACAGGTCTGTTTCATGGAAACATAGAAGAAGAGGGGCAGGGTTGGTGGGGAGGGAAGCAGAAACAGAGCAGAGACCCACAGCCGCGGCGTCAGCTGTTGGCCAGCCCACAGCTGCAGTGGATGTGGAGCTTTCAGAGCCGGGGTCTTGCTCACTACTCACACACACTGGGATTGTTTACATTGTGTGTGTGTGTGTGTGTGTGTGTGTGTGTGTGTGTGTGTGTGTGTGTGTGTGTGTGTGAAGGGGGGATATTAAACCCTGTTTGGCTGTGGCCTAACAGAACAGAAGCCCTCACTGTGACTGACAAACGTCAAGCTCCTTCAGTGAAAGCAACATGGCACCAAGCGTCCTTCAGTTTGGCAGATGCTAAAAGCATGACTGAGGCCCTGGCAGGTGGGCAGGCGAACGACCGCCCCCTCCTTGCTCCTTCCTCCGCTGGGTTGAAAATCCAGCGACCGACCTCCTCTATCAGAGAGTCATTGTTCATGATGATGATGACAATCCCTCTCTGTCTCCATTCTCTGTGCTATCTCAATCCATCACTCTCTTGTCTTTTGCCTCCCCTCCCTCCCCCCTCCCGTCGCTGTCTCTCACACATTCTCTTAATTTTTCTTCTCCCTTGTTCTCTCCTGCTCTCCCAGAAAGTCTATGTCCAACTATGTATCTCTGAGGAGCTGTCAGGCAAAGAAAAGCAGAGTGAATGTGAAAAATTGCCCCTCTGATTTCTACTAAGTTTGACTTTTCTCCTGCTTGATGAGATGTGAGGTGTGTGATTCGCTCTCCACTTTCCCCACTCCTCTCCGGTGCTTTGCTTCCATCTTTTTGAATTCAGTCTTCATCACTATCTCTCCATCTATCTAGCTCTTTTTTTTCTCTTCTCCCTGTTTGCCAGTCAGGCTGGCTGGCATCTTGCCCTGTCTCTTTGAAGAGGAACAGTAGAAGCAGATAATTATACTTCCTGTCCTGTATGTGCTCTGTAGTGCTGAACTGCCATCTCTACATCTGTAGGCTACATGCTGAAGCAGAGAAATAACAGCTTACTACTTTTTGTTGTATAACAACGTAAGGTTTCCAAGAGTAGTTGTATGCTAAGTCTAAAAAATTCAGCGATCATCTTCAGAATAGACTCTCAATTACTTTTGCACCATCAATGTCTCAGCTGTCTCAGGTATAATCTACGCCTCCTCATTATGTTCTATCATTTTTTGCACATGTAGTTTATCATCTTTATCTATTTTTGTTTTGGTGCTAAATTCCTACGGAGTAGATGTTCCTGTATTGTCCTATTTCTAAGAAAAGATCAGTTTCAGTCTTATCTTTTAATATTCTCTCTTGAAAAAATGTCTAAACCTACACAAACAATATCTTGCATGAATAAGTTGTAATCACACAAACAAACCAGTCGTGTACCACATTTTTGCTTCCAGCCATGCATGACACAAATACCTCTCTTTCACACACAGTCTTTAGAAAACCTTGGTTAACATACACAGTATTCAGCCAGTTGTATGACAATGACAGGTTGCTGCATTGGTTAGAAGGGATGAGGCCTCCTGGATGACTTCACTTGATTGCGTGTATAGTGAATGAATCATCACACTGAAAACATGTTCCACTTTAATGTCCGATCGCTGTACACCTCACTACCTCTCCTGCTGTATAGTGAAATTGACAGTGAACATTTTGCCTCACATTCATCAGCACTGCCAGGACATTTTCAACAGGTGTTGCTGCCCAGCTGCTCTTCTTCACATGACTAAATAAACCACATCCACAGGTGGTTTAAGGAGTGGATGTTTATTACATCTTAGGTGCATTAACACATCATTGCTGTGTGTAACTACAGTCACATCACCCAGGATGGGTATTATCCTCTTCAACTCCGTCTCTCAAAACTAAGACAAATATTGCAGGGCTCAACGCTTACTTTTTAAAGTGGTTGCCTGCTTGGCAACCAGGCATTAGCTTTTCGTTGCCGAAATTGACAATACAGTTGCCATGTTTTAAACTGCCTATATTTGGAGCAATTAATTTCTTATCTAACTATACCGCATATTTTAATAATGAAACAATGAGATAATGGCTTGCAATATAATTTCCCATCCCTCTCAAATAAGGGTGCAACGTATCACAAATCTCACGGTATGGATCACGGTTTTGAGTCACGGATCGGATGAATTTTCGGATCAGCACAAAAAAGGGGAAAATGTAATAACAATAACTTTGAACAATGTATTACTTCTTTCACCAGTAAATTGCTGTTAAAAGACAAAAACAGATGAGATAACTTTGCACCACGAGTTTTACCAGTTTTAAGTAAACGCAACCTTTATTCTCATGTGTTGTTTTTCTGACAACAGCAGTGACCAGTTAGCCTAGAAATCTAGACGCACCCTAGCGGCAGCAAATGTAATTTGCAGCCAGGGTCAGTCTAGCAACTCTCCATTGAATTGCGAACTGGAAAAACCAAATTCTGGTCAGGCCAATCACATCGTGTATAGAATCGGTGGGCAGGTTTAACATAAGGACGGCAGAGTTGCGACAGTTCCCTGCTACTTGAAAACAAAGAAGATGGCTGTTGCTGCTGGTGAACAGCGGTCTTTCGAATCGGTTTTGGCCACGACTCTGGAAAATTTGGAGTTAAGCACTGAAGTCATTCTTAAAAAAGGAAGATGTGTTCAGAGTTTTGCCGACCGGATACGGCAAAAGTTTAATCTATCAACTAGCGTTGCGCTGGTTGGCTATTGCGTGAAGAGGGAATTTGAAAGACAACCGTTTATCCCGCCCCTCGGATTGAGCCCTGCCAATGGTGAATTCTCAGACCCAACATCTTGATGTGGGTCTGGCTCAAGGGGGTAAACTTCTCTCTACAATGCGGACCTCCTATGGCGCCATTTTGATGCTAACAAGCACTCACCCGCCGTTAGCATTCCATTGACTGCCATTCATTTTGACGTCACTTTGACAGCGAATAACTTTACATCTGAAGCGTTTAAAGACTTTATTTGTCCATTGTTTATTTCTAAAGAAACCCGACAATATAGGCTCAATTACCTTGTATCTCACGTTATGGCTCCGTAGCAGACGTTTTTGTAAAAATAGGCTAACGATTGTGTCATAACCACGCGACTTACTGTCGCATAGTAGAGGAATTACCGTATAGTACAGGAGAAGCTCGCAGGCAGTTTCGACTTACATTAGCTGTTTAAGTTTAATTACTAATGTTAACTAGCATTTTAGAACCCTCTATTGTTCACAAGGGACAGAGAGACAGATTGACAAACTACTTTTGGCTACCATGATAGCACCTTGGCCACTAAAAGGTTATATGAGGTGGAGGACTCCACGCAGACACATACAAGTTTTAAGCAGCAAAAAAGCAGTTTGGTCACACCAGCAAGAAGGGATTTTTTTTGGGCACTTGGGGCAGCAGAAACAAGTTGTGAACACAACATTGACACATTATCATAATTTAAAGCTGGAGTGCGGAGCTTTTGTCTCCCTCCTCTGGCAATGAGAGTAATTACACTTGTGTGCCCTGCCACACAAAACCATTTTTACTTGTATTTTTTTAAATATGTTGTCCATATGTGTTTGTGTTAAGTCGTGAATGTGAAAATGAACTGCTACCTCCTCTGTCAGCTCTAGCCACTGAAAAGAAATAAGCGGAGAAATCAGGCCAATTACAAAAGCTGGTCAGTCTGACGTGGTGTTGCCTGAGCTCATTACTATTCATGAGCTTGCCCAGTTTTACTGGGTAAAGGATGCTGATAGCCAGGCTCTCATTGGCTAGCTGTTAGCCAATCAGAGTCAAGCAGCTTAACTCGTTGAATATTAATGAGAACTGGCACAAATCAAGCTGAGTCTTCCTGCAGGCTTTCTATACCAGCTAGAATGGCTTGAAACAAGGTAACCAAGGCATTTTTTCCACAAAAATGTTAGAGTCCATGGTAGAACTTCAGACAGAAGTAATAAAATACGTGTGACAGGGCACCTTTAAGAAAAGCAGTTGGATTCATAATGCCCAATCACTGTGGGCTCTCCCCCCTTCCTGCCTGTAAAGGTATTGGGATGTACAGGAAAACTTTATAACACTGTGTAACCAATCAAAGAGCCAGAATAAGCAGCGGACACATTAAGAACCATGAGTGAGCAAGGTTGGTTGACAGCACTCTGTGTTCTGCTCATGTAACAACGTTGTGGAGTTATTGGATTACTTGTTCTGAGTACAGTAAGCTGTATCGGCATACTTCCGGTGCACTAGCGCGGGTATGTCACCATAGACACCACAACTCTGGTATACTGAGAGCTTTCCCTGGTGGTTATAGGCTGAATCAGCATTATGTGAACTCGTTTGGCAAGGGCTTGAATGTAACACACGTTTACATGTAAAAGTTCCACACTCTATGATATGATGAACTTGTTGAACAGTTGCTGATTAAACATCCAACATTAGCATTCATTTGGAGTCATGTTTCTGGCCACCAATATTCACTCTCTATTAGCTCTGTTCTCTACCAACTCCTAAGGGAAATATCTGGCTCTTTAGCATCTAAATGCTCCACTGTGTGGCTGGCTGCTAATTGGTGCTGAGCAAGTAGTGTACAGTGGGGTTATAAAGCTTTATTCAAATGAAAACAGCTGCCTGCTGCTGAAAAGAAACAGCTACAGTACTGCACAAGAGTGGTGAGAGTAAACCAAAACAGTAAAGTTAAACTATGACCTGAAAGCTCATTTGATACGTTATGCTTTTGTTTCAATATAGATTAAAGTGATAGTTTACGCTAGCTAACATTAGCCACTATATGCTGCTGGTCATATGATATCCCAGAAAATCCTCAAGGGAATTTCTTCAGATTTGGCTCAAACGTCCACTTGGACTCAAGGATGACCTGATTAGATTTTGGTGATCAAAGGTCAAAACAAAGATCATACATATCAATATAGTGATAACTTCCAATTCGCCAAAAAATATACTTAATACCTTTTTATTAAATCCCTTTAAAGCCTTCACTACATATATGAATGTGGACAGACATGGATGTAAACTGCAACTTGACTGGTTGGCAGAGGCATACAATCATGAGGCGGTAATACTAGTTTCTTATGAATTTAACTTCTCATAGTCTTGCTTTAAAGGCTTAAATGGAAATCCAGAAATATGCTCAATACATCTTATATAATAGATTTCACATTGCAGCTATCAATATTTTTTTACATGTGAAAGGAAGATTTTGCAAACTTGTTTCTTATATATAAATAATCTTTCAGTCCAAGAACACACTGTATATATATTTTTGAAAAAAGAGATTCAAAGACTTTTCATTATCCTGAACTATAGGAACCAGTCGGTTCCTTGGCCTGATTCTAAGAGCCCCTCTTTGCTTGCTTGTGAAGGAGACGTCATACTCAAATATATACCTGTGATCTGCCTATGAGAGCTCCAGTAACTGTTCTAAGAAAATGTTTTTTATTTTATTGATTAATTCCCACACATTTATTTTTCATGGTTATTGATATTTCTTTACACCTGTCTTAATTAGTAATTGCGAGTTTTAAATCTTTTTTGAAATGAGCCCAGAACACAGTAAAATACCCAGTTTGACTTGCTTCATATTAATTGGCATGTCGAAGTTCTGATTTTCAGGCATTTACACTGAATGCTTGGATATACTCACTGTCAGTGGGAAATGATCAAAACTCCTACAATGTACACCAAAGGGAAATGTGCCTTTAAACTATATTTTATAGTAACAATGGATCAAATGAGGAGTCGCTCCGAGCAATGAACCTACAGATAATTATCACCCTTCAACTCTTTGGAACTTCAAAGCATCTTTCAGCTCCTTGTTTTGGTTTTCCGGCCCAGTTTAAGATAAGATAAGATTCTGTATTTGCTTATAGATGTCATTTACTTTTTGGAGATTTTAACCATTATGTGCTTTTAAGCAATAATTTAGATGTCAGTTTATGTCAGTATCATCACCACCAGTAGTAAGTGAGTGCTTCCTGTATGTAGGAAGCATTTACTCGTCCAAGTCGGTGTTGTGCATCTCTCTGCAGTTACGGTGTGTTTATTGCTGTACAGGTCAGCTCTCAGCAGTCTATACTCCCTCAGCTTCCCCCGGTGCTCACGCCTCATTAACTCAACACACTCAGCTTGTTTACAGCTGTTAATTACACACTGCAAAGCTGATATTGATGAGGACAATCAGCATTTATCCCAATTAAGCTTGATTCTGACTACATGCTAACTTGATAACATGGCTTTCCAATTAGTTTGTTGTTAAGAGACTGAACCTGCTGTTTGGTGCAGGTATTGAAGTTTCCTGTAATTGAACATCCACTGAGTGAGCTGAGTCATAATCATTGACAGTGTGTGTGTTGTGCGTATCGCACTGTAATTGGCCGATTCTATGTGTGTTAAGTATAACTGATGAGCGGCGACGGATCACTCATCATTATCAGATTCCACGTATCGTTAAGAGCAGAGGATACAGTAAATGAGACTAATTAAGAGGGATACATGCTTCTATTTTTTGCTGTCATTAATCTGAATATAAAATCACTGGAATACTCCTTTGGGGATTTATATTATGAATGCAAACTCAGTGAGTTTACCGTTTATGTTACTATAGCTACAGGGACACTGTTTTATACACAGTGAGTTTATAGTTGTGTGATAGTGTTTAATATGGTTTTTGTAAACAGTACATTCAATAGTGAGTTTAAAGTGATAGTTTTACCTTAATGTAGGCTGTATGACTATATTTCTATTGGACCTATAGTTTTCTTGCATGACAGTTATACTCCGGTATCTGTGTATTATTAGTATATATTATATATAGCCTATTATAGTTTACTGATTGTTTTCCTGTTCTTATGTGCCTTAAGAAATAAGCCTAATTAAGAAAAAAGAAATCACTGGAATACTTTGAATGTAGTGCTCATTAGTGAGTTGATCTTAATGATGTTTATGGTATAGGAATTTGACACAAGTTTATAGTAGGCCTAATAGTTTATAGGTTTAGGTTTTTATATATAATCATAATTTACAGTCTATAGTTCTATATTAGTAGGCCTCCTATTAGTATCTATTGACTTGACTAAAGATCCCCAGTCATAATTGCGGACACAGTTTAGTCCCTGCATGAATATGAGCGTAATAGAGGGATGTCCCGGTGCAACGGCGAATGTGAATGCAGGCAGCGCATGAATATTATCTCCAGCATGCCACTTCGGAAGTAGGTCACCGCTCACCGATTTGTTCACCATGTCTCCAGCTACTGTGGGCTGTTTGGTCCGCGGATCGCTCCCCAGGTTGACAGCCCGACTGGGTAGAAACTGACCATCAGAAACAGGACGGACGGGGTTTTTTTTTTTTTGGACGGGGGGGGATTTTCATTTCCCGACGGGACACGCAAGGTAAGGATGAATCGCGGCTGTAATTCCCGTCACAGTTGGAGATGATAGGATCGGTGGGTAGCCTGCTTCTAACAACTCGGCTGAAACACGAGCTCCTAATGATGTTGATATTAACTAGCAGCGCTTCAAACCTCAGATTGGTCGAGGATGTTCGGATGTTTTAGACTCGTTTCCCCGCTAAGGATCTTTTTTCACTTCTCATATCACAGCCTGCACTCCTGCTACGGCATGCTGTCAGATTAACACCGTCCACCACCATGGCCAACTACGAGCTCCAGTAGGCGAGTCTGCGATTTCGCACAGCCTGATTACAATACAAGCAATAACGTTTCCCTTAATTTCTGTTTAATGTAATCCAGATCCGTGAGTAGATGTGGGTGTGTTTGTAACTGCTGGTGTCCGAACCTGCACGGAGGGTTAGGGAGGTGGTGGTGGTGGAAGATGGTTAGTGTTGGTGGAGGATTGTTGAACTGCTGATGTGCTCCAGGAAAGTAGACTTGTGGTGATATGCACTATCTGAAGAGGCACACACAGCACAGTTTCCTGAGAGCTCCTGCCTCAGGCTTTTTCTCTCATGATGACAGCTCTACACCATGTCCGTCCTCTGAATGAGTCTGGCAGGCAGCACAGCCACCTCCTCCTCTATCTTCAGATACTATACAATCAGTTCACATGGCATCAGTAGGAGAGATCATTCTTTTTAAGTGGGCTTTATAGTGTGTCAACTATGCTCGATTTACTTTAAATTGCATAATGTTTAAGGACAGATCCTTTAATATCTGTAATTTTCAGAAATCTGTCTTTCTATTTGATCTTCTAAATTAGCTTCCCAATTAGCTTCCCAAAAGGGGGTCCCAAATTAAGGGTCACAAGATAATTAAAAGGGATAAGAATGAAAAATGTATATCTCTTACACAATTTTCTTTTTAAATGTTTCACCAATTTTGGCCTGATGTTCTTGTAAAATACCGGAAGAGATGAATCTGAGCAGCCACGAGATTATAGAAGACCATCAAAAACATGTACACAAAGTCATGTTAAAATGATATTTTTATGAAATACTGGATTCTGTATTATGGATATTCAGGCCTTTGTAAATCCTCATGTCCACACTGAGGTCATAACCTGCAATGAGGGGATCACAAATTGACATTGACAAGCCAAAAAGGTTGGGAAACACTGATTATTCGTTCACAACCTTTTTAGCTTGTGTCGCCTGAAACGGTGAAACTGTCCAAGTATTTCACGAGAAATTATTTGAGAAAAGTCGGAAAAATAAACATAAATGTATGCAGAAAAAATAGCCTATGTTTCTGATTCTCTCTTTTCCTGTTAATTATCTCCTGACTTCTCAGATTCATATCTTAAACCCTTGACCCATCTAAATAACAAAACCAACCTTCAGAGATGTCACTTTCTTTAAAAACTAGTTTAGTAGTAATGGGTAAATAATGGGAAAAAGGACGTCTCCAACCAATAACTATTTGCTTTATTATAAATTAATCTGTATATATATTTAAACTTGTATGTATGTAACGTGGATTGGATAGTCCTTAAAAATACAAGAGATGGTTATAAATGGAGGAACTGTAAAAATGTGTGTGTGTGTGTGTTTGTGTGTGTGTGTGTGTGCGCACGCACAGTTATCAGTTGTTGATTTTCATAACAGCATGAAAAAGCAAGTAAATATCAGACCACAGTACTCATTTTAACCTATTGTTTTATATTTGTTGTGGTCAGTGTGGTGAAGTTCCAATAATAATGCTCTTCAATGAGCTTCTGTTCTTTTATTGTGCATGCTTGTCTTATTCCAATGAAGCAAATTGATTTGATCTCCGCAGACAGAAACTCAATGCGAGACTCCTTCTGTTCTCTTGTTATCTGGAAATTAAATTTCTCTCTCATGGATTGCATTTCACGGTTCACAGAGTCATTCAGCAATAATGGCACACAGAGCCTTGAGATGGTTTTGAAAATGTCCAGCCGGAGAGTTGCGTCCACTCCAGAGTCAAAGTGGGTTTGCATTTGTGGTACGACTTAACTGGGTACTGTATCTCAATCATGTTAAGATGACATAAAATGATGCAACAGATCACAGCTTACTAAAGTCACAAGGTATGTTAAAGTTAGTGTAGAAGAACAAAAGCCAGAGTATCACACTGTCTGATCTTTGTAGTGAACCACACTTGGTTTTGGTTTACTCAATCCTTCATTAGGTCTTACATGATAGCAGGTTGTAAAGGAATAGCAGATTTGATGCACACATGGTGATGAGATGAAGTTGTGTTAAATACTTGAGTGCATAAATAAGCAGCTGGTTATTATGCAGTGCAGAAACCATTTTTAGCAGAATTTGCATGGACTTTGGAGTCAAATCCCGTCTTCATTCTATTTTTGACGCATGCTACTTGACTGCAATGTGGTTGGCAGTGGTTGAAGAATACATTTTTTATGACATATAGATAGAACAGGAAATGGCATTTTGGCAAACGGGTGTGTGGAAAAGCAACAGCAGAAGAAATCAGCTGTGTTGTATTGTATATGTACAAAGACAACTTGTGCTAAAGTGTAAGAAGATTTTAGGCACACACACACTTCTCCAGTGTTAGTCATTTCTATATTTTCTCTGTTTAATAGCACTTTAAACTGAATATCTTTAGACCGTTAGTTGGACAAAACAAGACGTTTCAATATGTCAACTTGGGCTCTAAGAAACTGTAAGTTTATAGACCAAGAAAAAAGGCAGCATGTGGATCATTTTATAGATTGACTTCAAAGCAGAACAAAACAACTTGCAGGTGTAGAGAGAGTGGACAAATATATGATGTGAGCTTGACAGCCAATCACATGCCAGACAACAAATGACAAATGTGCCATCATAAGTAGCAGCTTGTTAAATAACTTAATTGTTCGTATATGTGTCAGGTATGTCGAGTATGTCTGGAAGCTGAGATTCAGACTTAATTATTTCTGAAAGACCCTGAATAGGATAAGCGTTACAGATAATAGATGTGTGATCGTGAAAGTGAATGGTTTTCTGGCTGAAGAGTCACTTAATATAAAAAAGGCCCATGCTGACTTAGTTCTTGGAGGTCAATTGGCATAATTGTGTTTCAGGGCTGAAGGATGATCCATCTCTTTATGCTGCACGCAGGAGTGTCATTGCATAAAGGTCACTGGCAGTTGAATCATCAGGAACTTTAAAAGGTTTTCTCCTATGTGAGGTGTGTTTTTTGTGTTGAGAGAGCACAGAGACTTGTGTGAATTGCATAGGATCATAAAGCTTATTATGTGTCTTCTACTATAAAGTTGCTGGAGGTGCTTTGATGTACTCTGTACCAGCCTGTTGACATGGAAACTGAAGAGGCTATTGTGCAACGAGTGTTTCCGCTGCCAGTTTTGGTAAAATAAGGATCGATTCATGAGTCATTTGATCATACAGTTTGTTTTTGTGTCCTCCTCCTTTCTGTACCTCACAGTAATTTAAAAGGGTTTGCTGCCCTTTTTACCTTGTAGAAATTGAAATATACACTCCCTACAGGCTGTGCATATGGCTAAAATTAAATCGGTGCGGCATTGCGAATTACGGCTCCAGATCACTTCTAAAAGCATCCATCATATCAAACATTAAATACATCACCTTAACGTCTCATCTGTTTCTGCGCTGTTTTAGCACCGAGTGGATGACTCATTGTAATATTGAGCTCCTGGTGGATTGGTTGAGTAATTCATGTGCTTCAACATTGGTTCAAGGGGCTGAAAAGGGTCTTAATTGATACAAAGATGAAAAGGCAAATAGAAAAAGCATACTTTATATATTATGATCTAAATGTAAAAATGGCAAATTGTAAACTAGGACAGAGCTCACCAATGGGAATGAGTTTGGAGTACATATGGTCTCAGGCCTAACATAACATAATGAGTTTATTTGCATGTAAAAGGGAAAGGTTGTCTAAGTGGTCATATTCCCTGCAGACCTAGATATTGACAGCAAACTAAGTAAAACTGGTTGTTAAATAATGCATCAAAAGATCCTGTCTGTTACATTAAGTCACTCTTAGATTCTCTATGTGTGGGGTACGCTTTACAGTTAAATGTCTGATCCATGTCTCCCCAGTGAGTGTATGGACCCAGGTGAAGATCCACGATGATGCTCGCTCAAGGGTATCTCTGAGCTGAAACCCACCATCGTAGGACCCACGTGGATGAAGAGGAGGTGGAGGCTGTGCCCCCGGACGCTAAGACCATGGTGAAAGCTAAGCGTAGCCAGACTGTGAAATGCGGGAAGCCCTGGAAGGAGAAGGGAAGCAAGGAGAAAGGAGGTGGTGTGAAAAAAGGGAAAGACAGAAAGAATGAGTTGAGAGGAAGAAAAAAGAAGGACAAGACAGAGCCACATCGACATAGAAAAAAGGCAGTGAGAGATGGAGATGCGCTGGACTGTTGCGTCCTGCTCACCCGTCTGGAGCAGAAAGGAGTTGTGGGTAAAGAAAAGGACGCACCAAAAGCTGGAAAACAAAATAGAGGTAAAGTCAAGAAGAAGCTGCACTCCAGCTCCAGTCAAAGAAGGACCAAATCTGGACTTAAGAAAACTTCCACAGCCAATCGGCAAGCACTGGAACCAAAAATCAACCAATCTGACGCCTTTCTCGTGTTTCCAGCACCCGTCTTTGAGCCCCGCAGGCGGAGAATGGCCTCTCTCAACGCTGAGGCTGTCAACAGCTTGCTGCTCTTCAGAGACCATTCTCTTGCCTCAAATCTCACAAAGAAACGGCAGCCTTCTAATGAAGATAAAGCTAAAGATAGTCTCACTAAAGATGAACAAAGTGGTCGTAAAACCAAAAAAGTACCTCCGGGAGGGAAAGTAGACCCAAAAGAAAGACCTAAAAAACAGAGGCGGTCGGCAGCAGAGACTCAGAACATCGATTGGTTGGCTTTGTTTGCACCAACGCCTCGGCGTCAGGCAGGCCTCACTGCCGCAACGCTGCTCAAACTCACCAGTGCCCAGTATGGAACCAAACGGCAAAAGAAGACAGAGTCCAAGCCGGGGAGTGGAAGTGAAGCGGCAGCTACGACTCAGGATGAGATGAGTGGTAAACCAGTGTGTGGAGAAACAACGCTGACCAAAAGAACAACACATCCCAAACATGAGGACCAACTAAAGCACATAAAACAGGGTACAGAGGATCTGGTTTATTCCCAGCTGGACTCTACCAACCAGGGTTGCTGTAGTTTGTGTAAAAGCAAGGCTTTGGATCCAGAGTGGAAGGGCACCACAGGAGGACAGGAGTGTCTCAAACATGAGCTCCATCGTGGCTCTTCGCTGGGATTCTCCTTGAAAACAATCAAAGAGGAGCAGGAAGAGACCGAGGTGTCTTCCTGCTACTGCCGCTCCCAGGAGAGGTGTGTTGAGTACTGTCACAGACTAGCCCTCTTCCTGGAGGACAAGACCTTCAAGGAACCAGAGGATGGCTCGCTGTCCGAGGTGTTCCACCACCACCATCACCACCACCATCATCATCACCACCATCTTCAGTCCCCTCACTCTGTAACCCACCCAGCAGCCATAACCATCAGCCCGCACACGTACACCTGTTTTCCCAGCTACTACGTCCACTTCAGTCACCCGGACACCTCCCCGTCTCCCATATCACCCCTCGCTTTGTGCCCAAAGAGCAGCAAGAGACCCAAGCTGCTCCCCAGCACCGGTCCACAGCCCTCAGGGATTACCCATCCAGTGTACTGCTGCACCTCAGTGGAGGCGTGCTACGGAGAGCCCTGCAGGATCAACAGCTACTCCTCCTACACCAGTGTGATTCCAGCCATCCCCAGAGGAGGGTGCTCCTTCAGCCCCACAGACTGCACCAAATGTAACCGCGGCATCAAAAGAGGTGAGCAGACAGAAGACAGATGTTACTAGGTTTACTTTTTGTCAACCTCTGGCAGTGTGTCAGAATGGTTTTTGATGTTAATGCACTGGTATCTGTCTAAATGGCACTTATGTAACAACACTGACAACTTCTTCATATAGTGCCTCAGGTAGAGATAGGGCAGAAGGACAGTCGTGTCCATTATCTGTTATTTATTTTTAAATCCTCATATAGTAGGATATGTATATTTATTTCTGCTGCAGATTAAAGTGTGGTAGTGATGCAGTGAAGATGAACTTACCTTAAATCTTTTTTTTTTGTAATTCAAGTTTTTTAATTAAGTTTTATAATAGATAAACCAAAAGAAAACAAAATGTTACAGTAAATCAATGAAGAACAGGTGACAAAGCGGAACCCAACAAAACAAATCTGGGCACATATAGTATGTCTAGTATCTCTCTTAGTATAATCTGAGTAAATTAAGCCACACCAAAAGGAAAGAAAAATAAGGGACACAAAGTATAAATAAAATACCACATTAGTACAACATAACATTTAGATTTAATCTTGATCTTGAAGGTTAATTTCAGATCTTGGAAATAGCAGTTTGACAAAATTAATCGTCCACTTTCAGTCGGTGTCCAAACAGTTCACGGAGGCCCGTTTTAAAAGGTTACTCCAATGATTTAGTGTTGCACTTCCATGAGTTGGGAGGCTTACATTAGACCAATTTAAAAAGGAAGGTAGAAATAAAAGCAATAGAGGCAGAGATATATTGTTTTTAGTCGGTAAAGTTCCCAAAACACGGGATTCTACATTTCCCATTCAATACTTCCCCATCTGGTAAATGCTTGGGTCTTTCAAACTCTTTCCCCCCACTCAGTTTGTAAATGAGACTTTCGCTTATAAATTTGGAGTTTGTAGTATTTTCTCAGACTTTCGAGAGCTCCCTGCAGAGCCACTAAAGAAATTAAACAACTTTTATTCACAGGCTGAGCTCCCCATGACAAGGGAACTGAACGTTATGTGTATTATCACTGAGCCCTTTAAGTAAGACAATAGAATTTCCTAATACGTTTAAGTACTAAACGTTCATGAGCACACTGGTTATTAGGTTATTTTGTATGCAATGCATACCCCCCCCCCACAATCCGGCTGCCAAAGCAGTACAATGTGCTGAGAATAGCTATTATGTCAGGCATTTTTAATCTCCCATTTTGGAATGTCACTTGAATGGGAGGTAACAAAAAATATAAGATAAAGGGCAAGACCTCTTTTGTCTACATCTGAATACAAGCAGCCGGACAGTGAATACAAGGCCTGTGCAGCTGAAACCTAATGAGCTGATTATATGAGCTTGACTGTCAGCAGTTAGTAACTGAGTTTGAGTCAGAGATGTGAACCAGAACAGGAAAACTCTTTGTGATGTCTGTGGTATAACACACACACACACACACACACACACACACACACACACACACACACACACACACACACACACACACACACCCCTTGTGTCTGCCTGAATGTGTGAACATGTGGTTTAAAACACCTGAATGTGACCTCAAAACAACACTAATTACACGTGAACACACGTCAGTGTACTGCTGTGCCTCAGCTGCACTTTCTCTTCCTCTTCTTTTGGTATCCAGCAGCCAAAAGCAGGTCAGGCTGTGAGGGTTGAGACTGTTGTCGACAAGAGCACCAAAATCTTTAGGTTTTTACAAATAGATTTCATAGAAGACATTTTGATGTGTCACAGTAAGAAAAGCACAGGTGTAAAAATTAGAATTAGTGATGGCTGAAGTATTGTGCATGTTGGCTTTCAGTCACATGTCACATGTCATGACTTACTGGGACACTGTAAAAGAACAGAGCCATCGCTAATGTTATTACTATTAGTAACACCTGTGGTTTTCCTGCCACGACAAGTCAAAGACCCAATCCCTCAATGTCATGCCCAGATTTCCTATACCCATACTACCATAATATTTAGTATGCCAGAAAAAGATTTAGTATGTCCCAATACATAGTATGTCATATGCCAAAAATACCAGGATGTCCTACTGCATCCGGTTGGATTTTGCAGTATGCAAGCCAGCAAGCTTTTCTGGCTATTCTGACCCACAATCCTTTGCGCTGCATATACAAACAAGAGGGTCGGAGTTCAAGGCGCAATGTTATGAAGTAATGTGTCCCAGTTAAATGCATACCACATGCAACAGTACGTGCTTTGTAAGGGCAGCTGCAGTACATACTAAAAGTAAAAAGAAAAAGTATTGCAATTTTGCAAACTTTGAGGCGCGTTTCCGTCTGTGAGGGCTTAGGGCTGTATCACTGTCAAATCGTCAAGTGCTTGAGGGCTCTCTCGCAAACATTTTGCACGGGAAAGTCACCGGACGCCACAATCTTCTGAACATACGTAGACATACTGACTAATACAGAGAGTGTTTTGTGGAGCTGATAGTCTTAATTAGCTTCGTAGCAACTCATTTGGCAATGGCCTGAATGTAACGGACGTTTATTAACATCAAAACGTTACGCACCTAAGCTTTAATGTCATCACCACAACTGTCATGGGAGTGTGCACAACCTGTTAGTTTTTTCCGTACAGTTAGTGTTGTTGTCTTTCACTAGAGGTGTGTGTGTGTGTGTGTGTGTGTGTGTGTGTGTGTGTGTGTGTGTGTGTGTGTGTGTGTGTGTGTGTGTGTGTGTGAGGGGCTGCTCTGTTAAAGGCTGTAATTGACCTTAATTGAGGCTCTGTGTGTTATTTCTGCTGCTTCAGCGGAACTAATAACAACTGAGTGTCGTTCATGTCTCTATTGTGTAACCTTGTTAAAGGCTGTTGATCTAGTAGCTGCTCCTTTACTGCTCCTTTGCCTCGTCACTCTACTTCATTATGCCTTTTTCTGTTCCTTCCTCAGACGACTACCCATCAACTGTCAATGACCATCACAGTCCCTCCTCCATCCCCATCTGTCCCGGTCCCAGAACCCTCACTGGCTGCCCCATTCCCACTGTGCCTCCAGCCGGCCAATCAGTGCCCCACATTCAGACTCCGCTATCCGACCCCAGCCAACCACAGCCTCCCCTGCAGGTGGCGGAGTGTCCACAGAGTGCCAAGTCGGCCAGCGGGTCGAGGTCTGGCGCACGCGGCACCGGCAACATCAGCTCGACTGTCTGCCCTCTCAACAGGGACAAGAAGAAGCAGCTCAGCTCTGCCAGCGTCGGAGGGCAAACGGTTGCCAAGCAGCCAAAGAACTGCCGCCAAAAATCCACAAACGGCTGGCAGCCAGTTGGCCTGCCCTTTCAGAAGGAGGTTTTTTCTGTGGTACGTAGAGGAAGTCATGCTGGTGCTTTTTGACGCAGCCATGACGGTGCCACTTGTTATTAAATGTACGTTTGTAACTTGCCTGTCCTAAGAGAGTTTAGGAGGATTGATCACACCTGCATCATTGTCACGTTAGAGCTTATTCACTGAGTTTCGTACAAACACCTGACTGTTCACATTTCTGTTGAGACATAGGAGTCATTCAATACAAATCACATCCTGGAGCTTTTTACTCCACAGCCTCTCACATCTTATCAGTGTCTGGCTGTTTGAGGACTCAGTATTTCCTGCTGCCTGTGTTCCCAGGGAGACGAGGCTCCGGTGCTGAGGAAGTGTTTCGAGGGAGTCCAGAGAGACGGGGAGCTGATTCGGGTCAGAGACACTGTTCTGCTGAAATCTGGACCTAGAAAAAAGTCTCTGCCTTACGTGGCCAAGATCTCAGCTCTGTGGGAAGAGCCAGAGTCAGGTAGAATACATACTGTATACAGTACTGTTTACTTCCAGCACAAGAGAAGCTGAGTTTAATGCTGTAATAACTGCTCGAGCAGTGAAGTAAACTGTGTGTGTTTTCTTTTCTTTTCTTCAGGAGAGCTGATGATGAGTTTGTTTTGGTATTACCGTCCAGAACACACGCAGGGGGGGCGCAACCCCAGTATACATTGTGAGGTGAGTTTCTGAGTGGTCAGCAGGCGTTTGATAAAATCATATACCAGGACACCTATATTAAACTGCATGATCAAGAATATTTATGCTTCATGCCATGTTAGCTTTTAAGTATTAGGTGGAAATAACATAACCATCACTTACACTTAATTTAAATGATAAGGCTGATGATATTCTGTATTTCTCTTTTTGTTAGCAAACCAAAAATGAATTGATCCCACTCACAAGTTGTGTCTGTGTATTCAAAGCCTGCTTATTCCTTTGTGTCATTGACCTGACCATTGACTGAAGAAAAGCTATTAAAAGCACAACAATGAGCCACATGTCCCTTCATTATCATAAACATTGCCCCTGTAGTTTATTTTGAGTCATTCCCACACACGCAGTAGTCCCTACCCTACGTATTAACCCACGGCAGAAAATAGTCCCCAACAAGTGCCTATTACTATTTATTTTATTGAAAACTGAAGTTCCCAGCTTCCTAAATTACTTCTCTTTTTGGGGCTGAGAGGACCAGACAGGGGAGAGACGTACTGAGAAACGGATTAAGGCATTGTTAATTTTGGGAGATTTGTTGAAAAGAAAAAAATATACAATGACACAAACATTATCTTTTAAACAGTGCCCATGGTATTTTTGCTTAATTATAAGAATTAGTTTATAGCAATTACTCTTGAGCCTCTTCCTATTAATTTCTTCCTATTTGTACACTATGAGTTTGCCTCAAAATCAAAATATTACCATTCAGGAGAAGACTTCTGAGATTTTGGCTTAACTCAGAAACTGAAAATATGTTTAAAAGAGATGAGAGTGTACGAACAAACAAACACACATATGCTGGCATACAGACACGTTGAAGAGCAGCTTCTGTTGTGCTTGCTTCGTGTTGTCAGTAATCTCCCAGAGGAACGAGTTGCACTTTAATGAATCTCTAGAAACAATAAACCACATGAAGTCTGTCACTTCTCGGCTGCACTAACAAACAACAAACACATCAGAGCAGCAGTGTGAGAACAGTAGCAGGGCTTTGGCTCGGAGGAAGAAACATCTTTCTCCTGTGAGTCTGTCTTTTGTCTGGAAGTGAAGGTGAGGCAGAAGTGCCCGTGGACAATAAAGTTGTCTTTTAAAGCCCTTGTGTACATGTGCAGACTGTGACGGCTTCAAGGGTCAATTGTTGAGTCTTGGTGGATGATTGGTTGTTGTTGTTTTTGGGAGCTAACACATGACTGAAACTTTCTTTCCCTAGAATGAGATCTTTGCGTCTCGTCACCAGGATGTGAACAGTGTGGCCTGTATTGAAGAAAAATGCTATGTCCTAACATTGACACAGTATTGTCGGTAAGAAAGAAAACATTCTACTTTTATACTTTTTGTGGTTGCTTTGGCGTATTTCTCTGAAGTATATTTCTTGCATTGCACATGTTGCTTTTGAAAGATTACCTGCTGAGAAAATCCTACAGTGCTGGTTTTTGAAGCTCAAAAGAATGCACAATGTTTTGACCAATGTCAAAACATTGTGCAATGTACACAATGGTTTTTCACAGTTCTCAAACAGTTTGAAGCTACAAAGACACATTTTTATTGTTTTTCTGAATGTCTTTTTGAAGGGGATTGAGTTTGATGTCCTGTATTTGTGCTTTGTCCAGATTCTGTGCCTTGGTAAAACGCCGTAGGGAGGGCGTGCGTGACTGTGTCGCCTCCCTCGTGGTGCCACCTGTTGTCGGCAATGCCATGCCCACCCACCACTGTGTGCCCGATGACGTCGACCCAGAGCTGGTGTTTTTCTGTCGACACGTCTATGACTTCCGCTACGGACGCCTCCTCAAGAACCTGCAGTAGCATCTGACAGGGCATGACACATAACGCTATGGGACGTGAGATAATCTTATACATCCTCCACGTTGATTAGCTACAAACGTACCTGCTGCCTGTGTGAAAGGAACTGGAACTTTAGGATGAAGGATTGAGAGCTTCTTTTGTTTTGAAATCTCATCTTCATACTTACATTTATTTAGTAAGAGTAATGGCTTGACATATTGTATAAGAGTAAATGTGGCTGTGTAATGGTCTTTATCATACATGGCTCTGTGGTGTCGTAGCAGCTGTGTGAAGAACCTGGAACATATTCTGCTGTAGAAAATGCTACTGTAGCTCTTAGAAATGTGACATTTGATAGATATGAAGAGAGGTTTGATGTTAAATGTAAATTATGTTACTGTCTGCCTAACAGATATCAGACACTCAATGTGTCTCAATGATACGCCATAGATAAAGAAAATTTGAGACATGTCTTGCCGCATTGGGCCTTGAGAAGAAACAAAGCGATCTCTTGAGTGGCTGAAGATTTCATATTTGTCATTAGATTTCTCTGCAAATCGCTGCATACAGACGTATGACAGAAAAGCTCCAGAGTGAACATATGTGTTCAAGGTGTTTGTAAGGAATAGTTTTTTGGAAAATGTGCTTTCTTCGCTTTCTTGCTGAAAGTTAGATGAGATGATCGATGCCACTGTTATGTCTGTATGGTGCATATTGACCTACTGCAAGCGGTGCACTGCAGCAGTTAGCTTAGCATAAAGACTTGAAACAGGGGTAAACAGCTAGCCTGTCTATGGACAGGGCCTGGCTAGCTGTTTCTTGTCTTTTGTGCTAAGCTAAGCTAACTGGCTGTTGGCTGCAGCTGCATCTTTACCAGACACACATGAGATTAGGGTAAATATTCTCGTCTAACTTTCATCAAGAAAGCAAATTAGCTTTCCAAATGTTTTAAACGGTTCTGTTATTTACATCTCCATTTTCATGTCATTGTGATTGACCTGTAGGTCTATGTAGTAAACTCTGAGGGAAATTCTTGATCAGAAGGTTTGGTTAAATCCAGTTCAACTTTATTACCACTGATTAAGTATACATTCAGAACAAATAATATAATGTGGAAGTTTTTTGGCTCCTACCTTTTGTGATTTTCTGAGAGAATTTTAGGTCTTATTATATATCATCATATCTGTAACTCTGAAATTCACCTGAGTGGTGATTTTCACAATGGAGTAACAGACCTGCACTCTACAAAGAAAGCACACTTCAGTTAGTTTGATTTCGCAGTGTGAAGACATCCAATGAGCCGAGCATTGAGAGGATTTTTGTTATGCCAATGCTGAGGAATATTTTACTTTCTCAAAGCTGTTTGCCAGAGGTGTGATATGACTCCTGTGTCAGCTAACTGTATATTTGCATTTATATATCTGGATTAGTGTCTGTTCGTGGCAGATGGCATCAGTTAGTCACCTATATTCTTGTTTCTTCACCGATGAGATGGTGAGTAATGTATTCAGTGTAGCATTTAGATCTGTGATGATGATCCGATCCATTCCTATGTTTGAGAGAAGATATGTATTTATTTCTGTACTGAGAAAAAAAAAAAATATTTTCAAAAGATAATTTTAAAGAATAGAGGTTTAGATGAGTGACTTTCATTCCTGATTAGAAAGGAGGTCTCTCCTTCTTAGCTGCCTGTCTAAGATGAAAAGTGTGTGAGTCATTTGCAATAGGATTTATGTGACTGATTGAGCTTGCTTGCCCACTACGAGCCTATTAAATGTTGTGTTGAGATGTTGAAGTCCTCCTGGCAGATTTGAGGACACATTTAGAAGGATCTCAGAGACAGTTTGAATGACACCTGCTAACATGTGACCAGAGATGCTTAACCTGCAGGACCAAAACGTACCTTGGCCTCTCCCAGCTTCCTGTCATTCTCCTGTCACTTCTCCGCAGATGCTAAAGCTTTGCCTCTTCACCTTTAAATGCTAAAAGCTACAATGATTTCAACCTACATGCCATTAGCCTGTGCCCTTGATCTTGCTGCCTTATATAACATTCCCAGCCTTTCATTTAGAAATGTGTATCGATATCAGCCTGGGATGATGAAGCTTTTTAGTGTGCTGATCTTGATTCCTAGATGCTTTTCAAAAACTGATCCTTGACCAACCCTTTTATTTTGACAAAAGTCTGCCCAAGTTTTGATTCAAATTCAAATTGATCTGTTTAAGATCTTTGGCTGTTAAAAGAAATAGTTCAACATTTGGGGAAATACACTTATTTACTTTCTTGTCGAGAGTTAAATCAGAAGACTGATACCAGTCTCATACCTGTACTCAGTAAATACTGTATGAAGCTACAGCCAGCACCTGATTAGCCTAGCTTAGCATCAAGACTGCAGGAGGAAACAGCTAGGCTGGCTCTGTCGGAAAAGGCAACACAATCCACCTACCAGTACCTCTAAAGCTAACTAATGAACATGTCTCTAAGAATTGAGTCTTAATGCTAAACTAAGCTAACTTTTGGCGGTAGCTTTATATTTACCATACAGGCATGAGTGTGGTATTGATTTTCTCATCTAACGAAGCGCTACGTGTATTTCCCGAACTATTGAGTTTGTAGTTTTGCAGTCAGCTTGAATCCGATCAGTTGTGATGAATTTCAGTCATTACAAGTTTCTATGATGAGTTTTCCAAAAAAAGTACAAAATGTCCACAGAAACTATTCTAATCCACTTCTTCATCATAATCCACCCCTCAGCTGTCCATCTGTATGCTCATTATGTTCCAAACAAAAGACACAACAACTTCCTGGCAGAGCTTCAGGCAGTGAGGAAATGGATTATGCTGCAGCAGTGTTGGAGACGTTTTAAGTCTTTTACTCTGCTTTGAAACCACCAGTTGAATGAAGAGCTGTTCTACATGAATTGCAAACTATTTACAGCCACCATAAGAGCACAAGGGGTATTTGATAGCAAAAAGATTTTTTGGGTGGAGTATCCCTTGAAAATGCCCACATCCTGCCTACTTCTGCTTTACTCTCTGTACACTGGGTGGAGTGATTACTTTTGTGTGTTAATTTACAAAAATATAATTCACTATAATGAATTAATGGTTTAATATTTTATTTTCAAACAAGCCTCCTCGGATTAATATGTTCATATTGGTTAATTCAATTCATTAGGCTGAAATGGAAAGAATAGAGCCTGCCATTTCAATCAAACCAAAGGTGATCGGACTGTATCAAAACTATAACAAACTTTTTTTCCCCGCCTGAAATATGTTATTGAATATAGATGCATGGTGGATGTACAGCAGTAAAGCCCACACAGGCAGCACACTCCAACAAAACAGATTTATTTGGTTTGATTCGGTTCTGCAATTTAAAATCCTGCAATTCTGCAATGATTTGGTTCTGCAATTTAAAATCCCCCTGGGTGTTCTGGATCAGAGTTAGAAACCACACACAGTTCATTGTATGGCCCTAGGAATCACTCAGCAAACTAATTATGTTTAATCAAGATGTGTGATACTTATGTCTTAATTGGTCCTCTGTGCCTGTTCCCATTAACCCGTATATACTCCGAGCGTTTTCCACAATGAGAAGGACGAGCTGTTCTCTTTACCCACCTTCCAAATGCCTTTCATTTTTGTCCGATGACGCTGGTCTGATCTTGAATCACCACAAAGAAATGTTTGCACCAAAAAGAGAAAGAGGGGAAGGTATCGAAACATGAATTTAATTTAATTCCCAGGTGTACAAAAAAAAACTGAACTTTGGTTCTTCTGATGTGAATTTATGTTCATATTCTTTGCATGGCGTTTTTTGGAAATATCTTGGAAATATTAATCACAGCACAGATTATTTGTATGGTTTCAAATGGACCTCTGTAATATAAGAAAATATTTAATTGTAATAAATAATATATGAGTTTGAACATATGTGTGGGAGATTTTTCATGGCATATATTTATATATTTAGTTTTGTGGCAAATAAATAGCCAAGTCGAGAGCTGTAGTAATAGTTGTTGCCCACATGGGGGCTCACTTAACCAATATTTATATTAGACTGGTTATCAAATACAGTCATCACAGTGATCACAGCAGAGATTTTAATGGGTTCCAAAGGATAATATTAATATTTATGTGCCAAATATTGTATGCAACACAGTAATGCCCTACTGAAAAGGTTCATGCAGGACCAGAAAGACATTTGAGGTAGAAAGCTGTATTCACATTACAAACATATTTGTCAACTGTATGATCATTTCTCACATCTAGCTCTCAACCACCATGCAACCACCTGTTTATTGTCTGTTTGTTTCTTACAAACATTACACTGTTTACATTACATTAGAAATGTATGTAGATGTCTGTACTAACTCCTTTCGTTGCCTCTGTTTTAGAAAGTTTAACAGTTTCAGCTATGAAAGGAGACCCAAACTTACCTTTCTGCTACTTGCAGACAATCAGAATTTAAGGAATGTCGTTTGTCTTTATTTGCATTTAAATGTAAAGAAAAAAGCGCAAAGAATTTTTTTTTCATCTATATAAATCGAAATCACCGTTTTCTTTTCATTGCTTTTAGCCTTTTCCCTTTGTTTCTACTTTTTTAATTCATTCATCTCCTTCCCAACAGTCTTACGCTGCGTAGATTATGACAGGAAAAACAAGAGCGTGAGCATCTTGAAAGCAGACGCGAGGAGATGTAAATCATCTAGCTTCAACAATCTGCCTCTGATGAATATGTATGAGACCTCTAGCACTACTCAATCATGTGTTCAATTGCAGGAGCAGGTAAATCATTTGCAGCAAGCATGTGTGGAAAAGTCTCAGAAAGAAGAGCCAGCTGCTTTAATTCTGTGTGTGTGTGTGTGTGTGTGTGTGTGTGTGTGTGTGTGTGTGTGTGTGTGTGTGTGCGTGTGCGTGCGTGTGTTCTCAATGAGTTGTGCACTGAAATGTGTGTTCATGACTTTGCTGCTATGTCTTCTGAAGGTCCTGTTGCTGTTTTCTGTGACAGCCAGTACAGGATCTACATGTCCTTTTAATTCATTATTCTCAACCTCCCAACCAGGGGTAGGCCTACTTGCATCCCAAAGCGATACTTCTGCAGTTGCCAATGGGCACAGTATATGGAAATTATTGTGGGGTAGCTAAGAAAACAAAAAATATTTTTATATAGATATTTCCACACATTAGCCTAGAAATCTAGACGCACCCTAGCGGCAGCAAATGTAATTTGCATCCAGGGTCAGTCTAGCAACTCTCCGTTGGCTTGCGAGCTGATAAAACCAAATTCTGGTCAGGCCAATCACATCGTGTATAGAGTCGGTGGGCAGCCTTAACATAAGGACGACAGAGTTGCGACGGTTCTGCGTGAATTGCCTGCTACTTGAAAACAAAGAAGATGGCTGCTGCTGCTGGTGAACAGCGGTCTTTCGAATCGGCTTTGGCCGCGACTCTGGAGGACTTGGAGTTAAGCACTGAAGTCATTCTTAAAAAAGGAAGATGTGTTCGGAGTTTTGCCGAACGGATACGGCAAAAGTTTAATCTATCAACTAGTGTTGCTCTGGTTGGTTGTAGCGCTATCCTATTGTGTGCAGAGGGAATTTGAAAGACAACTGTTTATCCCACCCCTCGGATTGAGCCCTGCAAATGGTGAGTTCCCAGACCCAACAGCTTGATGTGGGTCTGGCTTGTCAGGCTATCCACACATAGTGTTAAGGAGGAAACTAAACAACCAAATAGGGAACAAATGTGTGCGATGCTGATCGTAAGTAATTTATTTGTCCCAATAAACAGTATAAGCTACAATAAGATGATGACTAGACAGACAATGACTTGAGTCAGTTGTTGCCATTGAGAGTTCATAAAACCTTGTTAGCAAGCGAACAGAGAAGATTAAAAAACCGAAAGCAATGGATAAGCCCATAAGTTATTTATTGCAAACCATTTCAAACTATTTAAAAAAAGGTGTACAGTATATGGAAATAGTTACCAACCCTGCCTTTAAGGCCCTAAGCTAATTAAATAAGTAACTGGGCTTACTGGTGCATTCAAAACAACTCGACTTGAACACAGCATACCTTAGTTCAAGCTCCACCTCTGAGTTGCTGTCTGTGGCTGTGGCAGAAGAGAGAGACAGCCATGCTTACAAGCGCAGACTAAAACCAACTACTAATGGTAAATTGGTCAAATTTTGTACATTATGGCACTTTTGGCATTATTGATCGTACATCTTACAGAGGCAAAATTATCAATAATTATCATACACCTGGCATCACATGACAGATGTCGAAGCTACTTCAACTCATCTGATAGAGCCGTGGTTGTACCTCATACGAAAAAGGTGAACCACTGCTTTTAATAACACTTTTATTGATAACGAGCAGTTAAAGCTGTGACCAGTTCAATCAATAGCCATTCACCATTGTTTGACATAATTTAACATGTATTTTAGAGGGAAAAAAATACTTTTCCCCCAAGCCTCTCAAACAAAAGATTTTCCCATGTGTCAAAAGAGGTGAAAATGGCTTCAAATGGGATTTCTTATCATGTGGGCTATCTACATGAGCTGTGCTGAGCGCATAGGCTATGCCATTAGAGGTCCTGAGGGTTTCAATTACACACCTGCAAGGCTTTCCACAGACTGACTCATTCCAATTTTGCACCAGTCTCATGTCTTTTGTACCTTTACTGCCCTTTGCACGGCTGTGTACACTAGTAATGTACTGGATCACTTGAACAGTGGCTTTATCGTTTGGAAGGTTTCAGATTATTCTGGCCAATTGGTGTTTTTTTTATGCAAATGTATAAGAAAATTTGCATCCTATTCTGCACGTTATGTTGTAAGAAACATAAATATGACAATGTTTTGTCCGACTTATGTAAGAGCCCGAGCTGAATGCTTCTGGTTTCATTCAGAGCACAGTTTTGTATTTCCTGCTGCTTTTTTGGTCTGTTCACATGGAGGCAGAAGAAAAAATTAAGCCATTAGTTATCTGGCATTTAGGATTTTCATGCTCCATTGAAACTTTCGCTAATTATTCTGTTTTTTTAGCAAACTTCTGCCTACAGTGCACCTCCAGGTAAAGCTATGACTCCACAGACTGTGTTTTTTTATTTTCTAAAAGCCTTGTGAGTCTAGAGAGAAACAAAATACTATAAAAGCAAGTGAAAGCCTGTAAATAGTTTTCTTCCAAAAATGCCCTGCAAGGTTATTCCAGAATTGTCGTGTTTGTTGCTTGCTATTGTTTGTGTGTCATCAAACAGTAAGAGTAGACATCACACGAACACCATTGTCTTTTTTAAGAATTGGTTTATATTGTTTTTCTGCCCTTGATGTTTCATAGGTCTCGGTTCTTCTGAGTATTACAAATGCATAGAGTTCAGGTCAACGATCCAAACAGAGTCCCATCCAGCTCTCCTGATTTATACTCACATCACACAACTATCGATACTTTACTAAATCAAGACAACTGACATTTGCATATGAAGACTTTGTTATGCCTGTTCGTATTTGCATTTTCATAAAGGATGTTCACAACATAATCAGGCATGAGGATAGCAGGATGCATAAGTAGACATGTGATTTACATACAATGCATTGCACATGAACCATATAATGCCCTCATTAGCAGAGGTGACAACAGTTACGCTTCCCCCTTATATTCTGTTATATTCATATTTTAAATATACTGTATATACACTGCAACAATGACAACCATCTCCAAACCGTCAGCTGCTAAAACATATATAAGTTTACTCTGTAAATGTGTCTAAAAAAGGAGTTCTGAGTGAATTATAAGCAGCCTCTACACCACCATCCTTTCATATGCCTTTTTTGTGAGATAGAATCTGAGAAAATGAGGTCAAGAAAATGAGCCGTTCAGAAATTTAAAATGAGACCCATTAACTTGATGTAGAATAAAGTGACATTTGAGCTCCCAAACAAAGGAATTGTGTACGATTCATATGGTTCATATTAATATTTATATCGTTTAAGTGTCCATTTTGCAGATACTAGTCTGTATAATTGCCTGTGCTATATTCTGAAATAATTGCATGTTAATGGCTTTATACGACAAACTCATAAACACTTTCTGGAGTACCAGTGTCTCACCACCGTGGGTAGATAAAAGAACATTTCAAAAATTCTTTCAAAATAAGACCTCTTTTTAATGATTGTTAGCTTTTATTAGAGATAATCAACTTCAATCAACATACATTGCATTCAGAAAGTATTCAAACCTTTTCACTTCTCACATTTTGTTATGTTGCAGCCTGATGCTAAAATTGTTTACATTTATTTTTTTCCCTCATCAATATGCACTCAACGAATTTTAGATATTTTTTGTGTGCAAATGTATTAAAAAGAAAAAAACAACTGAAATATCACATTTACAGAAGTATTCAAACCCTGTGCTATGACACTTGAAATTTAGCCCAGGTGCCTCCCATTTCTCTTGATTATCGTTGAGATGTTTCCTTGACTGGAGTCCACCTGTGCTGCATTCAACTGATTGAACATGATGTGGAAAGGCAGACATCTGTCTCACAGTTGACAATGCATATCAGAGAAAAAACCGATGGAACTTATAAGGCTGTTTGATATGGGTTTGCTTTAAATATAGCACTATATCCACTGAATATAATTTGGAGCTCTATTCATGCTCTTGCGAGAGGAACCTACAGAATAATGCCATTCTCAAATTCATGGCAATTTGACAGCTCTATAATGGCCGGGCTCATGACAACTTCAGGACTTATAAACGAGGTGACAGGTTGGACAATTCTGAGAACTCCTGCAATGGTGCATTACTCACTCGAATTATTGTTTTCAGGTAAAAGTGACTTATCTTCCAGCAGAGATACTGAGCTGTTGGTGCTCAAGTGGTACAGCTTGGACAATATTTAAACAAACACGTTCTGTAAAACAAATTCAAATTCATCACAAGTTAACTCATCATTTGCATTTACTTAGAAGTCAGATCATGGCCCAATGAAGTTGTAAACATTTTATTTCTCTTCATAAAATGTTATCTACTCTTTACTGTTTTACATATCCAAATGAACGCTTTTTTTCTCTCACCATATAAATGTTGACATTTAAACACGCTGCAGATTTTGCTGCATTCTGTTCATCAAATGTCACAGTGACAGCAGAAAGTGTGAAAAGCGATCTGTGGCTCAAACCAAAGTGAATGACAGAAATACATGATTCTTTCATTATCACAAATGCTTCATGTTCCTGCTATATCACACAACCAACATTAAATGAAGAGGGAGCGACGCTTTAAATAACCCTGTTTACACAAATTCAACCAAATGGAATCGAAAACACACGTAATACACACAATTATCCTAATACACTATCAGTTAAAGTGGACAGGAATGGCAATTAAACATTTAGATTAGAACAGCACGCTATGTAATTGTGTATTTTTTGCAAAGAAAAGAACAAATTCACTGTTTAACGTATATTTTTTAAATCACAGTAGCATATTTTCAGTGCTAAATAGACTTTCAGTAGCCTATACGTTTGTTAAAATATAAATCATTACACTCCTACTGTATATCTTTTAATTCAAAGCAGGCTAACATTTTTACACAAGTCTGTAGAAATTCAGTCAAAGAGACGGAGCTGTTGCGTATTTTTGTTTGTGACTGATATGCTGTACAAACTGGCTGCTTTATGAAAGCCTCACTTTCACTAAGTGAGTTTTTGAGTTTCGGTGTGCTTTAAATGGAATTTCTTTATACTCAATTTGCCTGTCAGTATGAAGACTGACAAGATTCAGATTACATTTGGAGTGAAGAAGTAATGCTGGAAATCACTAGCGGATATCATTATTGTGAGTATTCAAGCGAAACAACAATTTAAGCATAGTTGTCTTGAGGTATGACATTTATAACAGCACCTGATAAATCTGCCATAGTCATGGAGGTGGGAAGGCGCTGCACTCTGTGTGACATTGTCAGGATGCTTGACAATTGAGCCCTGTCCTTGCCTTTTCTTCTCCTTCGGGACAGGAAGTCGCGGCACAGGTAGGACAGGAACTTGTCATGCAGTGAGGCGTAAATAAAAGGGTTGTAGCAGGCGGAGCTCATGGCGAGCAGGTGAGTTGACACCTGGATGATGTTCACGTAATTCTTCCCTAAGATAGAGAAGTCTGTGTCCAGGTCACGGATCAGATTCACCACCTGTGAAGTTAAGCAATGTTTAGCATTCATACAAGGAAAAAGTCATTTGATAATTAATTCCAAGAATTATTTCCTTAAGGAATTTATCTTAAAGGAATAGTTCTACATTTTGGGAAATACACTTTAAACCTATAGTGTGCAACTATTTTATATTAATGAACGTCTGTTACATTCAAGCCATTGCCAAATGAGTTGATAGAAAGCTGATTTAGATTATCAGCTCAACAAAACTCTCTGTATTTCTCAGTATGGCTATGTTTAAGAAATGGTGTCGCCAAGCAACTTTTGCGCGCAGAAGCTTGAGTAATGCGTTTTATGTTACCGCTGAGAAAGAACAGCAACGGTCAGCTTTGGAGAGGAAGAGGACAAAAAAACGACAAGATAATTAAAGCTGCAAGCAGCGTTGGACGGGCCCTCGCTCCTCTGCGCGCGTCGGGGTTACTGGCGGACGCTGCTTCTTGCAACCGTGCATTAGCATGGCACTCAGACACTACAAATTGTCACCAATGAAAAGGGAACTCCCTGCTGAGTTCAATGATACCTCACACAAGACTCTATACAGTTCATTAGCTGTGAAAGGGGGCGTGGCTAAAGCATAGGGGGCGGGCCAAACCATGACCAATGAAAACGGAACTCTCTGAGTTCAATGATACCTCACACAATAGTGTACAAGAATCGGGCCCTTAATTATTAAAAGGGGCGTGGCTTAAGCATATGGGGCGGGGCAAACTGTCACCACTTAAAAAGGAAGTCTTTGCTGAATTCAATGATACCTCACACAATAGTCTACATCAAATGGGTCATTAGTTATAAAAGGGGGCGTGGCTAAAGCATAGGGGGGCGGGTCAAACATCACCAATTAAAAAGGAACTCTGCTGAGTTCAATGATACCTCCATACAAGACTACCTTAATGGTTCAAAAGCCATAATAGGGGGCGTGGCCTAAGTACATGGACGTGGTTAATGTACGGGGGGGGGGGTTATATATCACATGTAGATGTAGATGTCCTCATATGAATCTTGAAAAGTTTCGAGCCAATGTACACTCATTACACCCACTTCCTGTTTCAATGGCGAAACGCACAAAATGTCCGCCCCGCCACGGTCATGCCCTATGACAAAAAGTTTTTCTTTTAATAACTTTTCGTCTTAAGATGGCACAGACCAAATTTGAAGTTGATCGGATAAAATCTCTAGGATGAGTTTGTTACAGTACGATGTGGAAATGGCCAAAAGCACACTAATTTCGAACTTTCAATTCAAAATGGCGGACTTCCTGTTGGGTTTAGGGTATGGCTGCAATTATGTTTTTTGTACGTCTTGAAATGCTTCATATGTCTACCAAGTTCCGTGAGTCTACGTTAAACGTACTGCAGGGGCTCTATTTTTATTTTTATTTTTTTTGTAGGGGGTGCTAGTGAGCCATTTTTGTGCGCCTATTCCCGAAACCCTTAAAATACGTACATTTTCACCACAATTGATGAGACTAACAATTTTGGTGAGTTTTTGAGTATGTTAAGCCCCTCAAAAAGGTGATTAATTTGCCGGAAGAATATTAATTCCTTCAGTTTCAATAGGGCCTTCGCCGCTAATTACCTCTTCTGAAGAGTTCATGTTTTTTTTTTAATCCAGTTTCCTTCTTGAGCAACTGGTGGATGAGGGGTGGGGATGGCAGAAACTACGCACTATGGCTTTAAATAATGTATCACCTTGCTAACTTAACATTTTTGATTAAGTTCAAAGATTCATAGTCACGGAGTATTGAATGTGCCTGCTTTTTGTAAGCTAAGAGATATCATCACTGTTGCACTAATGCACTTCAGTATGTACATTAGTAGCCTAAGTCATATCGCCACAATGTTCTCCACTGATTCTCGCTGATCTTTAGTTTGGTAAAACGTTCTGTCTGTTGCTGGTTCAAGCCGGTCATTTCAGTCTAAAGATTATTTGCTTTCGTGCAGAGAATAAAATGAGAATATTGACACTACCCTCATTTCTGCATGATGAATGTAAAGCTACAGTCAGCAGCAGTTAGCTTAGCACCAAGATTTGAAATGGGGAAACAGAGTTGACGAGAGTTGGTGCTCATTTTTTTACTACAAGACTCGTTGTCACTGCACCAGCCAAGAAATCAAGAAATAGTCTGGCACATAATCTCCATAAAGCCACAATTTGTAGGTTTTTGTTCAAATTAAACAAACCAGATATAACATGTTAGTTAGTGAGCTTCAGAGGTGCTAGTAGGTGATTTTGTTACCGTTGGACAGAGCTAGCAGTTTGCCCTGTTTCCAGTTGCTATGCTGGCTACAGTGTTGATCTTCTCATCTAACTTGCAGCAATGAAGCAATTAGGCATTTTTCTGTCCAACTATTTGAGAACCTAAAAAAGGTTTTGTGTGTTTGTCTTTTGTCAGCGGGATTATGGAAAAACGCGGTCAGCCCTATGGTCCCACAGCCCTATGGTCCCACATTTCTAAGATTTTTCTTAAAATTAGACCCCAGGTTAGGGTTACATTCCATCTGTAGTCCATTGCTACTGGGTAATAGGTTGGGTTTAATTGGCTACCAAATTGGGAGAAAGGAGGATAAAATCTGATACAAATTTATAAAAAAGGAAATGTGGGAACATGGGGCCTAATTCTGGAAAAGAATCTTAGAAATGTGGGAACTGTGGGAACATAGGGCCTAATTTTCAGTGAAAAAAAATATTCTTAGAAATGTGGGAACATAGGGCTGTGGGAACATAGGCACGCTCCCAGAAAAACTACTGGTCTGATTTTGATTAAACTTGGTGGACTGGTGTAGCATGGGGAAAGGGAAGAACCAATTACGTTCTGGAGTAGATTCACATCAAAGGGTGGGTACAGAGAGGGTTAACATTGAGAGATAGGGCATGGCCTTGGCGTAGGTCTGCGCTCTCAGAGTGCTCTTCTAGTTTATTCATGTCTTCATGTAGCCTATCCATGAAATCATCAGTCTCTCTTTTCCATTCATCTGTACCTGTAAGGGAAGCCATGAGAAGGCAAAACAGAGGACGGACACCAGCAGCAGGTAGAAGGTCTTCCTCCTCCGTCTGCTCCATGCAGCCCTTGCAGATCTCAACTCTTCACACGCTGTCAAGCCTGACGTGGTCCTCTGTTTCAGATGATGGGTTATAGCACAGTAGGAAATGGAGACAGCAGCCAGTGGGAGAAAGTAGGAGAAGAATAGAATGAAACAGGAGTAGATGAGGCGGCCTCGCTCCTGGCCATCCCAGAACTCCTCACACACTGCCATCTGCAGCCCCGCAGCCCGCAGGTCCAGGTGGACGGTGTGAAGTGCTATAGGTGTGGATAAAGCCAGAGAGGACAGCCAGATCAGGACCACCAGACCCCAGCAGAACTGGTACCCAGCTCTTTTGCGAATAGGATAAGCCACAACCACATATCGATCCACCGCGATGGCCATGAGGGACAGGACCGCTGCATAGACAGCTGCAGACTGCATGACAGTGACAAAATGACACATGTGGGGACCAAACACCCATCCACGCTGGTCAAAAGCATAAGATGCAGTCAAAGGGACGCAGAAAATGCACATGACCAGGTCGACCAGTGCCAGATTGCTGATGAGGAAGTTTGTGGTGTTGTGTCTTTTCTTGTTGTGCCAGATAAGAAAGAGCAGGAGGAGGTTGCTGGAGCAGGCGACCAGCACCACGGCAAAGTAGAGAGGAATGAAGATGGGCTTCAGGTCGGACAGGAGGTCCAGGCCAGAAAAGGAAGGGGCCGAGAACGGGGAGGAGGAGGAGGAGGAGGAGAAGGTGGATGAAGAGTCAGACATGGGTGGAGATAAAGAAGAGGCTGGAGTAGAAGGGTTGACCCTGGATTGGTTCAGTGACTTCGCCCAGTCCATAGCTGCAGGAGCCAGAATTCATAACAAATCAACTAGGCTAATTATACATGTTTTGCATATATAATACCTCCTTTTACATCATAATTGCCTACAAATATTAGCACAATTTATTAATAGACAGCATTTGTTATTGCGTCCAAATAGATATTAATGTAATGATAGGGAGATTAAAAGTTTTGAAGATGGACACTACTTTGTCTCTTTAGTCAATCCCATTTAAAAAGCTGCAGGGCTTGTAAGTCCCCCTCAGTTAGAAAGCATCTTTACTTTCATCTGCATGCTCTTCACAACATCTTATCTCCCTCTCCTCTTCACTCTACATTCAGCTTTTATTTCGCTCTGCCTCTCTAAATCTTTTCCATCTCATTCTTTGGAAACCATTTTTGGTTTTCATCATCCATTTAATCAATGTGACCTTATTTTTGTCTATTATTTCCCTCTTAGCTGTCCATATACAGCCAAAATACCATCTTCAGAGCCTGATTCATAAAAACATTGTCATTCTAACATCTGCTGAAACATCAGTCAGATTTCATGCGTTAAAATGGCCATGGATGCTGATTTATTTTACTTTTTAGCAATGGCTTGAAAAATCTCTCGGCTATGACTTAAAGATTTGGTTCATTAACAAAAACATGACAACAATGTAGAGTGATCTTGACTGGTTTTTCTATTTAAATTTGCAAAAACATCTGTCTTTAAAATGAATATGTTTGAGCTGTTTAAAAAAAAAAACTTTTTTGGCATCATCACTGGCAGAGCATCCTCGTTTTGACAGCTTAATTAATAAAGCAAAAAAGAAGAGGGGGGGAAAAGATCACACTTTAAAACCTGTATCTACAAAATAAATCTTGTCAGATTTGTCAAATTCCAAATAGTTCTAAAAGCAATTGGAAAGCTTCATCTGTCAATGGAAAACCTTCGCCGACCTACTGTAGAGCATGGGTAAGTGCTTCTTAATGATCTACGTAGGCTGAGACTTCCTGCCCACTCCATTGGTCATAATGTTACTTTTCTTTTACTAAATTATCAGAATTTCTCATGGAGGATTGGTTTAATCATGTCCAATATGGCCACAGAAAAGGAATAGGTCCCTTTTCTCGTGCTGATTCGGCTCATTGCATTGACCTGACCAATTATTTGCACAAACAACGAACATTTCACACACGTTAGCTTTTTTAAAATAAAGCTTAAGCAGCCCTTAATACACAAAATGCATCTCAATCTTGTTATTAAACAACCATTTCTTCTTTAAAAAAATAAGGTGATGCAAGTTTGACAGTTATCAGAGTACATACATTTTAATAAAGTATAAGATAAAAGATAAAATACCTCTAAGAGATGTTAGTCAGCCATTTTAATGACTTTCAGCATCTGTTTGTGTCCTCTGTCCGCAGGCAGTCCCACTGTTGTGCAGCCTGCTGCTGCTTCAGAATAAAGAGGTGAGCTCTTTCTCGCTCTCTCACAGCATACAGTAAGTGTTCATGTGAGTGAGTCACCTCCAGTAAGATGGCTTGTCTGTCATCACCCGCAATGAACAATCATAATCACTTATGATATTCCTCTTGGGAACTATAGAGCCACTCTGGTAATAAAATGTGTGATTTGTTTTTAATGCCATGGATCACTATAATTTTCCTATTGGGACTTTTACTGTGTCTTTGGTTTTATATAGTGAATTAGTTAGTGATCCTGACACATTTGATGACATTATTTCCCCTATATTGTCCCTTGTGTTATCTTAAATGTACCCTGTACTATACAACTCAACTGAGTGGAAGAGCTGACTTTAACTTAATTATTATCCCTGAATAATTTTTGTGATGTTAGATTTCCAGCTTTGAGGTTTTTTACAATGAGGCCACTTTCTAAGCAAACACACCCAGAAACCAACATTAGGGAACAGAAATTAAATTGAACAATTAAGGAACAAACCACGATCCTTCTCCAGCAGTACACATCACATATTTATAAAAACTAAAACTAATTTAAAAATTGTGAGTCTTGGTGCAAAAAACAAAGGATAATCCAGGACAAAATGAATTAGCATAGGACTACTTAAGGTAACAGAGGGCTGATAGTGAAGATAATGAACATATCTATGAACTGGAAGAGATGGGAAATAGTTAAGGATTTGTAAAGCAGTTGTAATATTAGTTTATTATTGTTATGCAAATTTGGAATATCATTAAGAAAAAATCAAGTTTGTAACAAATAATGGTCACCGTCAATGCAACAAAATGTAGCACTCTGTTTTGTTGCACAGTATTTGCTTGTATTTACTAATTATGAACTTTTCAGCATTAAAAGTTCATGACTTATAGGTGCAGTAATTATTTAGCATTTGAGTTAGGTTAATAGATGCAAATGATTTTTATAGTTATGGAGGCATTGGAACAAGGGTGTAATTTACCACTATGGTTATTTATATGTCAATCACCATTTTTTCTTACCGTTGCAACATGTTGTGAACTCTGTCATGTCAGTTTCAGGTCCTGGCCATCAACCTCCTTTTCACATGCATACAGTAGCATTTACTGGGAAAAATATTTGTTTCTCCCCTGGAAGCAAACTATGCTCCCCAGTGTGAAAGCACTGCATTTCATGATCCAGCAATCCACCTTGACCTGTTAACTCAGCTGCCAACAGCGTTCTTATACAGCAGCAGTCAGAGTAGTGCATACGCCAATAATAACGTGGAGTGGTTAACTTTCCATAGATACAGTAGCCTATATGTACGCATGGTTCATGCGAACAGCCAGATCAGATATTGCACGGCACATGCCGTTATTTCTTAGTTATTTATTTTCATCAGTATTTGCTTTTAACCTGAAGCCTTTTACAAAGTGCTCTAGTATTTTCATGACTTGGGGATATTGATATGACAAATGTAGCTCTGTGTAGGTGTAAATAGAATTCTGGCCACTGAACATATGCTCTGTGTAGCAAACACATTCCTACATATTGTACAGTACAGTAGGCTACACATCAATTGATTTCAGGGCAAGAAATGGCTTCGGTGTCCAAAATCACTGCTCCCTCTGGTGGATAGATACACCGTTGCAACAGTTTTTTTCACACAGAGCGTAGAGGTGTTACCAGTCCGTCCCATGCACACTACGTCATCGCGGGGGATTTTTATTCATCCATGGCCCGGCCAGGGACCAGTCACAGACCTGCCGTGGCCCCAGCACGGAGGGAGCGAAAATTTTAGGTGGCTTCATCTGTAAGTGGGTGATTGAGCGTACACCTGGCTGTGGGCTCTGTTTTTAGGCCAATCCTTTGAGTTCCACAAGCCCCAATGTTCATGGCAAAAAGGTCTTTAAATAGTCTAAAAGTTTAGGTGTAGAATAGGCAGTGGCATCGGACTGGGGGGGGGGAAGGGAACTGCGTACCCAGCGCCCTCATGTGAGGAGGGCCCAAAAAGATGCTAGAATGAATAGCTGTGGATGCAGGGAGGGGCCCATAGAAAATGCCTTTCTACAGGGCCCTGAATTTGGTGCTACGCCCCTGAGAATAGGCATGTGTAGAAGTTTTCACCAATGAATGATATCTAGTTTCCAAATATCCAGGCTTTACTAGGGACATTACTGAGTCATGAGGCAATCCAACTCCTGAAGGAAAACCAGACTCAGGTGTAAACGGTGTCAGCTGTTTAATCACTGCTATTGTCTGCAAACTCAAAAAGCTCAAAGCCCCATTTGGTTGGTTTTCCTTTCATGTACTGCCTGTATCATGTCTGGGTCTTGCTTGCAACCATCCGCTTATTGACGCTGATGTTTTGTCCTGGGTGGAAATGGGTCTTGCAGCTATCTTTGATACTTGAGTAAAGTAGCTCAGGTGGAAAAGATGGCCATGTTCCAGTGTACCTTGCTTTCTGTCATTTTCTGTGTCCTCATGTGAAGGTTAAATTCTGCCTCTCTGTGCCTTTCTTCAGTCACAGTTCCACTTCCCCAGGCCCCGTGATTGCCACTGTCCATGTTGCCTCGCACTTCCCCTGTGACAAAACCTGTCAAAGATGGTCCAAGTGGCAGGAAATCCCACAGAGACGCGTCTGCGTAGAAGACGAGTCCTAAAATTTGAAGAACTCGCCGGTGGGTAGGTAAGCACAGGGATATTTTCATCTTTTAGAGGTGTTTGTTTATGTAATAAAGGTTTTGACTGTGGTTTCTGAAAAACAAATTGAACAGCAGCTGCTGCTAGGACTTAATTTATTTCCAGGGGGCCTTACTGGGAAGAATTTCTTTGGTGGTGGAGTATCAGCATCCATCTCTGTTCTCCAGGAATTATCTTGCTGGAACCTTGAGCTGTCCCAGTGAGGTGACTGCCACCAAATACCTTAATCCAAATATTGTGGGTAATTTTGGTCTCTATGCACGGCCATGACACTTACCACTTGAAGGGGGTTGATAATTGCCAGAGCTGCAGCTGTGTACAGAGGGGGAGGGGGAATCTGCATCAGAAAAAACATAGTGGCATAAATCATCATCTGTGGATCTCACAAATTGATATTGGATGGTATAAAGTGGTTTAATTGTCATTCAAAGATCCAACCTCGTTCAAAAATGCAATTAATTGGAAACTAACTTAATAGAAATGTGAATAATTTTGTTGATATATTAATTTTTTTTTTCTTTTCCAGGAATGGCGTTTAGGGTTAAATGGTAGCTGAAGCTCTTTTTTTCAGAGGACGCCACATGCAGGCGGATTTCTTTAACACCTTCCACAGATGGAAATTACCATCATGGTGCCAGTCAAATTTGAATTTCCTGCCATTCACTGTTTCACACTATCATGTCATCCCAATCTGACCTATGACCACAAAGCACGGCTGGGTGAGACCTCCAGAGTTGGCAAGTCACTGACTTCACTCATTAAAAATCATAAAAAAGCACCCTCAAGAATAAGTGAAATAAATCCACATAATTATGTCAAGTGGTAGAATTTTATAAATTAGTTCTGCACTAAATGAGAACAAATGCTGTTTTTCTTGGTGCGTTCAGCTGATTTCACCCTTTCAGTCCTCTGGGTCCTGAAAGATAGACCGCAAGATAATCAGGTTTTCATGTCAAGGACCTCATCTGAAAGTGATTCACATTAGATAATAAAGCCATGGCTGCCGTTATTCAACATCATGTTATCATGAACACTGAGCGTGTTCATTTAACTTTGGGGTCATTTTTGAGGATCTAGTTTGTGGTGCAGTTGAACTGTATCGTAAACTCATGGTCAAACTAGTCAACTTTACCGTTCTTGAGTTACAAATTTTCGATCTTTTAGGGGAGTTTGGTTAATATTAAAATGGAACTTTTTTTCATTAATTGCAAACTGAGACAGGTTAAAGGCTCAATGGTGTTTTTTTTGCCTCCAACGGGGCCTTCCAGGCAGCTAACCCTAACCTTAACATAACCATTGCCGCGCTGCCTGGGAGGAGACGTTGGGGACAAAAAACACCAAAGACCGTTTTAAAGCAACACTAGAGAACTTTTCCCGCTTCGGTCCCCCTACAGGTTGGAAGCGGAATTGTCCATTACATTACATTATGAAAGTTTGCCAGATCGGATAGCGCGAGCTGTAGTTCGAATGAGACAACCTGTAAGCGGGAAAAGTTCTCTAGAGTTGCTTTAAAGCGAACGATCAAAGTTAATGTAGCAGATGCTGCCTTTAAAATATGGTTTGTTGCTGCCATCTAGACACTGCAGTCAGAAAGGCAGACTACACATTACACTGTCTGCTCTTATACTGAATGCACACACACATTTGTACTTATATACCAGTGAGGGCCCTCAGTCACATAAATCTCTATACAACCAAGTAAGTTAACTGAACTATACTTTCTTCTAACCTTAACTCTTAAACAGTCCTCACTTTGCAAGTATGTCCTCACACCTTAGATCTCAAATTGGTCCTCACAAAGATAGAAGTACAAGAGCAAACCCAAATGTGTCTGAGATTCTAAGTTTTAAGTTTAAAATTGCATCTTAACTACCTAGCTAAATATAACAGTGCCCTTGCTTCACCTTATGTGCAGACAAATGAGCAGAATTAATTCTACTTCTTTTTATTGAAACCTGGGTAAAACTTCACTTGTAAAATCAACATGGTAAAAATAAACATGTTACACAATATTATCAGGAATATATCACAGAGCATTCCTACTGTCAACGATGTCAATTTTTCAAAAAGTAAAAATGTCTGCAAGATTTCTTAAGAGTCTAATTTACAACATGGTACTGCATGTGGTCCTTCATTAACCTTGATATGTATTGAAAGTAGAGAGCCATTCTTGTAACAGATAATGGGTGTCACTACACAGACCAGATGCCAATTATGAAACTACAGAACAAAAGTTATTTTTTATATATTTTCATGGTGTGATGTGGTTAAATAACAAGGAATGAATAAGTACTTAACACTCAGTTGCTGGGGATACAGAGGATGATGACAGGCTGTAATTGCTTTTTTGACCGCTGTTAACAAAAGCTTTGGCCATAACGCTGCTCAATATAATCATATAATGCACAAAATGAGCATCGGGGGAACAAATATCCCCTCCTGAATGCATGCGTAATTAGTTCTTCTTTCAGTGTTATTTTTACACACTCATTTCTCCGGGCTGTGAGCGTCATCTTCCGCTGCGTTGTGAGTCTCTCCCTCCGTGTCCTCTTCGTTCTGTGTTTGGTTTGTTTCAGCTGGTTCGTTATTCTGAGACGGCCTCAGGAGATATTCCAGCTCTTCTGCGCTGATGGCCACCTTCTCAGGAATCAACCACCTCTTGAAGTGTTCAAGAGCACTAGGGAAAGGTGGTACACAAAAAGTCAAAAGGTAATAAAAAAGAGGTCTATTTCCACTAATTCTGTTGTCTAGAAAAGCAAATTACACAAACTATTCAATTTAGAGCATAGGCTACTACCGTAAAAGAACAGCAGATGGAGCTATTCCTGCAACATTCAACATTAGAATATATAATAAAATGTGGTTAGGATGATGCAGTTTTTACTTGGGCTTAAAATGGGGCAGTTTTTGACAGACCAGAAGGTAAACTGAGAATAGAAGCGCCCCTCTAGTAGTATAACCCTTTACCTAATGCTCGTGTTCTGGCAGTGTGTTTAACAGCATAATCCATCCCAACTCATCCTACCTCTCATCCATGTCACCACCTTGGAAGAGCTCTGAGGTCTGCGCATCGTGCAGAAATCTATCCCAACATTCTTTCTTAGCTTGAGACAAGGATCGCAACATGTCCCTGGAAGTCACATCACTTGACTGACCCTTTAATTTCTTCAGGCGGTTCTCTGCACCAAAATGTAGACAGAAAAAAATACTGTATTTGTATCTTAAATCAAAATGTTGACATTTATGAATGGAGGGTCAGGGGCAGGAAATGTCTGACTTTGACAGAGCACACACAGCAGGGTGCAGCAGACATACCAACGTGTTTGGCTATTTCGGCATCATCACGGTGGTATGCGAGTTTGTTCCTCTATCATCATATATAGTCTATCAATTAGTATAGGTTTATAGGATTATTTACATCATTGATTAATCTCAAGATTGTTTCCTCAGATAATAGACTTATCATTTAGTGTATAAAATGTCAGAAAATAGTAAATATCAGGACTTTGAAACCATCAAATCAAATCATTCCTACAATCTACCACACAACTTGATTGAGGAGGATGTATGATGCATGTTATAACCAGGTGGATTAAGGACAAGGTGAGCTTCAGTCATGAAAGGGACAGAAAGAGGCAGGAAGGATGCCTGTACCTAAACTGGCTATGTAGCTCTCAGAATCCTCCATGGGTTCCCATTTGGCGCTAGAAGAACTGGTATGTGTCCAATTTGATTGTCCATTGACCTGCACTCCGAGTTGTGCTGCTGGCTGGAATGAATCTTTGAACTCCGTGTTGATCTCCGGGGTTGTTTCCACTTGCGCCTCCGGCAGACTGGAGCAGATTTCGGTCCACAGCTCGCCGCTGGACCGGGCCTCCTGGCTCTCAAAGTCGTCAATCATTCTGGTGTACAGGCTAAGGTAGAAAGACAATTCAACATTAGTTAGCGTTAGCCCAATTTTGTTGATGGCCTGGTTCTTTCAGCAACAGTAAAACACGCATGTTCGTGATACATTTAGACGAAAAAACAGAAAAGGAAACTACGCATATTCCCAAATACTAAGCGCAATCAAAAACTGAGCTTTAATAAACATACTTAACGTTAAGTTAGCTAAATTGGTGTCTAAAACCTACTGCATTGACTATTGTTGTGCATTTCAAATGTTCTTCAAACGATTTGTCATCATAATAAATTGCAAATGTGTCTTACCTGTGTGAAAATATCAATGTAATAACCGTTTTCTTCTGATGTATGAATATAGAGGTTAGCCTCACTAGCTAACTGTGTCCATGATCCACAATCTTTAATGAGCGACTGCCCACTTCCTTATTTAGGGTCATATGATTGGACGTTGCAACTGTCCATCAAACTGATTTGAGTTGTCATTGGATTTCTGGGGCTTCATGCTGGACAGTCCACATCTTATTGGCCAGGCGCTGTGTTTCTCTCAGGAGCAGGAAGTTTGTCTCAGGCTCAGCTGGAAGAAAGGAACGGTTGTTGCGAACTACAAAGGTAAACAAGCTCTGCTGACCTCTGTTGAATTATTATTTACGTGAGTATTCACTATTTGAACAACTGACATGAGCACTGGCAACTGTTCAATATTATATATTGATAATGTAACGCCATGTATTCAGGGTTGCAAGCGCTGATCACCATGTCACTGCAGGGAGATCCAGTGTAGGACATGCTCGCAGCGTTACGCCTGGCAGTAGTGGCAGTCCCGATGGGTGTGCTGCTGTCCCGGACCATGGCGTGGATGTCCAGTGGCAAAACACACCCAGAACTCATCAGCAGGCTGAGGGGTAATAGTATAATGGGCTGTTGTCTTTGACATTACAAGGTCTTTGACTCAAGATCTCAAGGTCCACAATGTAAACATATTTTGAGTGTGAAAGCTGGTGCTTTAATACTGTAATTAAAATACACTATGGTGATACTCTCTAATGTGGATATTGGCTAAGCACACATTCATTATTAACTTCAGTCAGAAAAATATGGAAGATACCTTTAACCAGAATTAAATTAAAAGAAAAATGGACATCTTTTATTATATTGTATTACTATAAATGTAATTAAATGGAAATGTAAACTATTATTATATTGTATTACTCACAATTAGGCATATTTAAATGTTTTTGAAAAAAGGAAAACTGAAAAGGGCTACTGGATATTTAAATGACAAATGGATGTGGCAATTGGAAAGTAAAATTGAAACCAATCAAATGGAAAATAGAAAAGCTTTAAAAAAGTGTAATGGTAAAAGGAAAACAATAACATTTATAAGAAAATTGGAAAGGGAAAATGCTAAAAAGATATACTATCATTTTGTTCTTCCATTTGTTAATTCAAGCTGTTGCAAATGAGGGGGCATGTGTAAAGTTTAGAAAAATGTATAAATGAACTGTAATGCAGCCTTTAAGACAAGGAAAACATAACATTTACATCATATCATGATGTTACGATGACCAAAATACCCATACCATTATCAAAACATAACATGTATATATATATAGCACCTAGCCTTAAATATTGACCCAATACTTTGCTTTCGTTCTCATATTGTTCTTCTAAAAGCCTGCATTAATTAGTTTTTTCCCTTCACATTAAAAGGAAACAAATCCATCAGGAAATAGACATCACAAGTTCACAATTTCCAGTTCAGCTCAGTGTCATCGCTTCTTCCTTTCTCCCCCAGATCACGGGGTGATACGCAGCGACCGAGTGTTTGATGCCATGCTGGCTACAGACAGAGGGCTCTATTCTATAGACTATCCTTATGCAGACTCTCCTCAATCCATAGGTATTCATTCCAGTCACTCTTTACAGAAATATACACCTATCAATATAGTAACAGGTACTTGAGTGAATACATTCTGTTGTAGAATAATAGCTGTTTCATGAGCATAGATGTGTGCTGTGACTCTGTGCATTTTCTTATGGCAGGCTACATGGCGACCATCAGTGCACCACACATGGTGAGTAACAAACACTGAACTGTTTTGAGATATGAGCAGATTTCTTAAGATGAACTATAATTCACTTAGGTACATACACATGATTGGCTGTTTATTTTCCTATTGGCCCGGTTTGACAGCATGCTCATGCTTTGGAGCTGTTAAGTGACAAACTAACTGAAGGGGCATCGGCACTGGATGTGGGTTCAGGAAGTGGATATCTCACTGCCTGCTTTGCAAGGATGGTACGTTATGCATAAAGTTCCCTACCAGTTGGCACAAAATACAGTATATGAGTGAGTGCAAAAGCTGCATTTTCTGTTTTGTAGACAGGATCCGGTGGTAGAGTGGTTGGCATTGAACACATCGATGAACTGGTTCAAATGTCAATAAAAAATGTGCAAGCTGACGACCCAGAACTGCTCACCTCTGGACGCATCAAACTTGTAGGTGAGTAAGGAGATGTCTTGCATCTTTCAAATTTTTATGTTGCACACACACATCTATGAAAAGACTATAAAAGTCATATCTACATATGTCCACAGTGGGAGATGGAAGGCTTGGCCACCCAGACGGTGCCCCGTACGATGCCATTCATGTTGGTGCAGCTGCAGCTACTATTCCTAAGGCTGTAAGGACGCGTATGGCTTTTACTTTTGTGAAAATAGAATAGAATAAGAGAAATCATGCACTTATTCAGCATCCAAAGTCCTAAAACAAGGCAGCACAGAGAGCTAAGGTTAAAACAAATTGCAGTACATCTGACCACCGTGAATTTGCCTCTTGAACTGAACTCACCTCATGTGAAATGTCTGTTTTCTGCCCTCTCTTTGTTAAAGCTTTTGGAGCAGCTGAAGCCTGGTGGCCGGTTGATTCTCCCAGTGGGCCCTGACGGTGGCAGTCAGGTGCTAGAACAGTACGATCGGCAGATCGATGGGACATTTCTCAAGAAAGCTTTGATGGGAGTGGTTTACGTCCCGCTGACTGACAAGAGGCGTCAGTGGCCTGGGTATTGCACGAAAACACTCCTAACCTATCTTTTTTTAAACCAAAATCAATAAAGGAAAACCACTTAATGTACTGACAAACCTCCATCAGGTGCCTCTGTAATCTTCAATGAGTTTTGTGCGTCATGATTCACATCCATTTCCATCCTGTAGCTTGTTCCTGATGATATCCATGCTGTCCTTCCTTCTCTCCCCAGAGGTGAGCTCTGACTGCAGTGTGGTTGCCCCCACAGGAGATGGCGTTGGTGCTGCATCTCCACAGCCCCGTAGCACTCCTCATGGTTTCACTGTGCTCCAGTCTTAACAGCCACCTGCCCCGCTGGGTTGTCACCTAGCAACGTACAAGGAGGATCTCGCTCTGTCTGCCCGACCAGATTGTCTTCCAAGAGTGATAAAACATTGAGTGACCACCGCTGGACTGATGACATTACTCACAGAATACTTTGAGTCAGGTAGAGAGAGTGGGAAGGATATTGTGGATGTCATAAAAAAGTTGTCTGCGATCTAAGTGATTCACTGTATTAATTGTGGGTAAGTCAGTGAAGTTCAGCCATGAGACAAATTCAATTACAGCTTAAGAAGCTACAGTATGTGTTCTTCTGGATGCTTGTGGGAAATTCAGATGAGATAATCTAATGGGAATGCTTTGGCTATGAATGCTGTAACACAAAGACAAATGCAAGTACAAGCCAAGGAAGTTAAATGAAAATCCAGCAAATTAACAAAGTAATATATTGTGGTAAAAACTTAGTGGCTTCATATACTGTATGTTTAGGATAATTCCTGTTTGACATTTAGCCGGACTTATTTTATTTTAGTTTTTTGAAACTACCTGTCTGCAGCTATTGAACGATGTGTACACTTTTAAGATTTATTAATAAAACCTACTAAATTGGTATTGTATTGTTTTCTTTTTTCTACTGAAAATGTATACATAAGGGTGAGGGAGAGCTACAGGAAGGACAGGGAAGGAATGTTTAATATTTTAAATGAGAGTAGGACACTGGAAAGAAGAAGAAAATGTAATCATTGTCTGCTGAAGGAAACGTCCTCATTCAAGTGTCACAAGACTTCTTTATAAATCACCTAAAATACTGAGTAAACAAAATAACATTACAGTAAAAAAAAAAAAAAATTTAATAGTTTTTACAGAGAACCATATTCACTCTCAATAGATTATCTTCTAAAACAAAATATAAGACGTAATCTGTAACAAAATTTGTCAACTAAAATTCCATAATCAAAAAGGTACACAGAGGAGAAAAATGTTATTACCCTCAAAATTACTTTCCTTACCTCATTATCTTTCACATCATTTCTTAAATTGAATAATCTTTGATCAACATTTTAAATCATTTTCCAGAGAATTCCAACTATACAACCTAAATCCTCACTTCTCACATACAAGACAAACTCTTCAAAATCTGGAATAACAGTTTACTCTGAAAATATCTATTCTAACTAAACTAAATACACATTATGAGCAGTTGGTGGCGATAATGCCTCGGTGAGGAGGTTATTTGTCCTGAAGGTCGAAGAAAAGGAAGAAGAAACAAGGTTTGCCGGTTTGAACTACACATTGGACTGATTGGACTACAAAGCTAGGTCATCACTGTGCGTATGTAGCGACCATAGCAACAAGGACCTCTGGCTTAAAAGGAATGCACGTGAGTGTGTCGGTTAGAGGCTTGAGAAAATGTAATGTGCTGTCTTTCTTCTCTTCTGGTCAAACGGGAGTTATTGCGCGTGGAATTGATCAAATACAAAAGCACTTTGTTTCGATTTGTAACGTTAATTCTGTTCTGAATCGTCGTTTTCATTATCCTCGGTGTCAACAGAGCAGCTCGACGATGGCGCAGGCAGCTGTCGCCACCCCAACACCGACCGAGGTAAACAGCCCAGTGTCGGGGGAGAAAACCACAACGAAAGAGGCGACAGGAAGTGGCAAACGAAAAAGCGACGAACCGGGCGAACCTGAGACAAGTGGCCGAGGCAAGAGGCGGAGAGGAGCGGGAGGGAAGAAGCTCCGTCCGGGCGAGAGATATATCCCTCCTCCGCAGAAGCGGAACCCGGGGATCAGCTTCCGCCAGGAGCACTTCGACGAGACCTCCTACTACTTTGAAGGTGGCCTGCGCAAAGTGTATCCATACTACTTTGACTTCAAAACGTACTGCAAAGGTCGGTGGATTGGGAAGAGCCTTCTGGAGGTGTTCAAGAGTGAGTTCAGAGCTGAGTCCATAGAATATTACCAGAGGGCTGCCAAAGAGGGTCGCATCCGGCTGAACGAGGCACCTGTGGAGGACCTGTCTGTGGTGCTCAGGGTCAGTGTCACCAGTACATATGGTTTTATGTCTGAGGTACCAGTGTTATGCAAGTATGGCTCAATCACTCAGGATCAAACTTAATCAGTTCAGGTTTGATTTGATGAAAACTAGTTAGTTGATGTTAGTAGGTCTGCTGGTTAATAATTGATTTTCCTCCATATGACCTAGCACTAAAGAATACTTTTGTTACATGGCAGAAGTAGAGCCAGGAGTTTAACAACCAATCCTCCTATTAAATACGTTACTTAACTAAATCCTAATACTGCAATCTAATGGACTTAAAACATGTTGAAGAAACAGTCACCTCAGGCTGAATGCTCTTTGGTTCCAGATGGTACAGGTGATAAGTTACTGTTTAACATTGTGGAAGAAGTTTAAAGTCTTCCCTGACTATCCACAGAATAATGACCTTATGAAGAACACAGTGCACCGTCATGAGCCCCCTGTGGTCGGCAGACCCCTGGAGGTTCTGGTGGATGATGGTGAAGTGCTTGTGGTCGACAAGCCTGCCTCCATCCCGGTCCACCCCTGCGGCCGTTTCCGCCACAACACAGTGATTTTCATTCTGGGAAAAGAGCGGGGCATCTCTGAGCTCCACACAGTCCACAGACTGGACAGGCTCACTTCTGGAGTGCTGCTGTTTGCCAGGACACTGGAGGCATCAAAGAAACTGGACCAGTTGGTGAGAGACAGACAGGTACGTTCAGGATGGGGTGGATTTAAGCTAAAATGAGAGGTAAGATTTCTCTCAAAAGTCTTTTAGAAGTGCATTTGCCATATCATTCTCAAAAATGTCCTTTACATTTGTTCTTTCTAACAGCTTGAAAAGGAGTATGTGTGCAGAGTAGAGGGGCAGTTTCCAGAGAGTGAGCTCATCTGCGAGGAGCCCATCCTGGTCGTTTCCTTTAAAATTGGCCTCTGCCGAGTCGACCCGAAGGGAAAAGAGTGCAGAACCGTCTTCCAGAGGCTAAGCTTTAATGGAAAAACCAGCGTGGTCCGCTGTTTACCTCTGACTGGCCGCACACACCAGATCAGGGTCCACCTCCAGTACCTGGGCTTCCCCATCCTCAATGATCCCATCTATGGTTCCTCAGCCTGGGGGCCTCACAGGGGGAAGGGGGGACTGGTGGGAAAAAGTAATGAGGACCTGCTGCAGGCTCTGGTTGAGGAACATCGCTCTCAGGAAAGTCTTCACCTGCTGGATATTCCAGATGATGGGATTGGGATTGAACAAGAGGCAGAGAAAAACAAAACATCTAAGAAAGAAGATACATTGGATGGCACCTCTGAACCTAACAAAAGTGGAGAGAGTCACCAGATTGACACACAGGTGACGATCGGTTGTAGCTCAAGCAGTGAGACAGTGGATAAGGTGAGTCAGGGCTGCACAGATTCAAACGGTAACAAAACCCCGCTTGAATCTCAACCTACCAAATCAAATGGAAATCAAACGGAAGCAGCAACTCACAAAACTCCACCAGAGACTAGAGACCACCTGTGCACTGAGTGTAAGTTAGTACGACCAGATCCCACAGAGAAGGAACTCATCATGTATCTCCACGCTTTACGGTACAAAGGAGCTGATTTTGAGTATTCCACACGCTTACCCGATTGGGCCAAAGAGGACTGGGTCGAGGCTGATTGGAGCTGACCGTTGATGACTTTCACGTTTAGGTTACTGCCTTCATGCATGTTTTATTTCAGACATTTAAAAGTATGATCAGAAATCCTTAAAAAATGATTTGCTCTGAGGCAGTTTTAGATTTTTCTGTGATGCAAATGGGTCTTAGTGTATGCTGTGTCCACCAGAATTGATAATGTAGAAATATGTTTTCCTTTGGTGGCAAGTTGTTTTCTGCCTTAAACATATATAGAACATAGCTTTGTAGTCATTGCCATTTTTACTTTGTTTTAATGTTAAAACCTATAGTTTTAATTTAATTTTGTCCCTTATGCCTGTAATCTGCTCATTACTCCAACCAAGATATATGGAATAAATTAAGACATGCTGCAGGAAAATAAATGTTTTATTGAATTTCAGTTTTGTGAAAAATTAACAACATTGACACCTGTAAATAATAGTGGAGGTGACCTTTTAAGTTCTTCTGTTCATAGAAAGCCTGCGATACATTTTTGTTTGACTCTAAAGCAGTTTATTTTCTACAGTGACTTAAAATGATGGCTAATTTAAGAATTGTGATTATACAGTCAAGATGTCAAAAGCACACATTTCTTACAAAGAGAAAAGCTTGAAAATAACACTGCTCCTAGGCACATTAGATACAAGTCTTTGTGCTGAACGACCATCACTGCACCTTTTTTATATAATTAATATATTAGGGCTATAGACACGTCTCTTATTTTACTTTTTTAAAGGACACACCCTTTGCACAAAAAAACAACCTATTGAAAGACATTTGGCACATGCTGTTCATTTCATAAATACTGTTGTACTTGCACACAAAAGCAGCTGATGTGACATCTCAGCTGTGGGGAGAAGTGCAGAGAAAGGCATTCTGGTCCTTAGATTTATTGTCGGAGTTTCTCTTAGTGATGCAGCAAGGTCAATGTACAAATTGTTAGCTGTTGAAGCAGTGGCATGTGATGGTACAACTACTGCTTTGGAACTAGACAGAGCTTGTTCTTTTCAAGGTGTACACTGACATCCATGTATCCTGGTGCAGTGCGCATCTTAATTCGCCAACAGTGTATAAACCCACATATAGTGTTATATCTGCATTAGAAACCCTTTTTTGCCTTTTAGTACAGTAAGTAAACATTTAAAATATTTTGGCACTGACACTGGAATAAACAGCATGACTTAGTTTGACACTGACACACTATAATATACAAATAAGCCATGACATTACAAATGACACATTATAAACTGTAGCTTTCTGACTTTGTACGTCATGGTCACAAAGGACATATTGTACATATTATCGCCAGTGCAAAACCAACTGACTGTAGTCAAGTGACAGTTTGCTACTTAATGCAGCTCTTTTTTTGTGCATCTCACATATCTATATTATTTTAATATTCAGAAGTCCATGAATGTATATGGCTCATTGAGGACAATTCCAGCATGGAGAAAGGCCAGCGTCTGCACACAGATTAGTCTATGCAGATGTGAAAAGCGTCCAGGCAAAGTTAACTCTGCAGCAGAGTCTTTGTCTTCTGTCTGAAAATGCCAATTTTAAGAAGTGATGCTTTGATTTGACCTTTCGCTGAAGAGACACTCATGCTCTGATCCTGTAACACACACTGTAACCACCTCAGCAGCAACATTTGACAAACATGCTGTCACATGTTACATTTGCAGTTGGCTTATATTTCCTTTGAGTATTAAGCAAACAGTGTATGCTCAGTGTCTTCTTTCTTTTTATATATTCAGAGCAATTAATGCACAGTGTTTGCAAAGATTCCTTCAACTTTGCTCAACATGTATCCTCTCGTTGTCCATCTCTCTTTATCCAAACATCTGGCAGGTCTGGCTTACTGTTGGGTAAGATGACAACTTCTTCACTCTGACTGGTGCGGCCCTTATTACAAGTCTCATAAACGGTTTCTTTCAGTGAGAGACGAAGTGTGTCTCTCTTCCCGTTCAGGTGTCCTGGTTGTAACTGAACCTCTTCTCCTTCATTTTGCTGCGTATTGGAAGGTCCTGGTTCAATGTCACTCAGACATGTTTCATTAGAGTCCTCCAGACCCTCGCAGGAGCTCTGGGACTGGGAGGAGAGATGCCCTGTGTTGGAGTGATGATGGGGATGGAGGCTCTCCTCTGTGGTTTGGTCTGCTTTGCAGAGAGATGGCTGGTCAATGGTCTCCAGTGTGTGGCTTATGATGGTGTCCTCCATGCTGGAAGATGAGGAAAAGGATGTATTGCTCCAGTGCTTCACCCCTCCAGACTGACCTCTGCATGTTTTACACAGCAGTTTGTCCTTCGCTATGTCTTCTTGTGCCACGCCTACAGGCCGCAGGGTGTTTTCTTTGTACGGAGATGAAGTCTGGAGGGCTGGAGGTGGTTGGCAGGTCTTATGTTGATGACTGCACATCTCCGCACTGTCCCCATCCATGCTATTCCTGCCCATATCTCTCCTGCTGTACTCAATCTCATCAGAGAGCACAGACGGCCGGTTGGACAGCTTACTGGTGCAGGTGCTGTTTTCAAAGCTGTCGCTCAGTCGATAGGCCAATGGCTGCAGCTCATACTGCTCCGGCCCTCGGCCACCACCTCCCCCAGCTCCAGTCGGTTTCTGTCTCTGCTGACGTTGTTGGTCAGGGTAGAGATAGCCACCTGCTTCTTTGTCATAACTCCTCCTCACTCTAGATCTGCTAAAGGCCCCGTTAGCAGCCGAGGCTGCCGAGGAATCGGGCTCTGCTGCCGAGCAAGAGGACAGCACGCCATCATTGTGATCTGAAAAACATGGCAGCGTGATCTTTCCGCAGTTTTTCTGGGGTCCAAAAAAGCAGCATAGGGACTGGAAAAAGAAGGTTGCAAATCCACACGCTACACATTTCACCAAAAAGAGGAAAATCCCCAGTTTTCTGAACAGCAAGACTGTGGCAGGCAACATGATGATCCCCATGGAGAAAAATGCACCAGAAACTATTGCTACAGGACATCCCATCCTTTTAGTGGAGTGTGCTACTTTCCCAATTTTGTCTGAATGAGGAGCCAAGCTGTAGGAAATGCAGTAGTTGGCAATAAAATCAACAGACAGCCCTGCGGCTGATGATATAAACAAGGCCTCGATTCCGCTCAGCTGCCATTCAAGAAGAACAAGGAGGCCAATAGTGACAAAAACACTTCCTCCTACAGCTACAGTCCCATATATGCTCAGTGGAATATTCCAGGTGGTTAAAAGAAGCAAAGCAAACGTAAGAGCTACTGAGAAGCCTGCTACTACTAGAGTCTCGGAACTTAAAGCCTGTTGTAGATCAAAAAGAGACAGATGACTGACGAACCAGCCATTCTCCAGCCCTTGTGGTGCTCCTGATATTTCTCTGTTAAACCATCTGAGGATTTCTCTGTAGAAAAGATTGGCTCTGCTGTAGTTGAAGCTGTGGAGGTATGTGGTTTTGAACGCCAACACGAGGGCAGCGACCCTGCCATCTGGATGGAAGTACAGGCCTCCGCTGTGGGCCAGATGGCCCTCAGCATATCTCTCCACCACCATCATACTGAGGCAGTTCTCAAAAACGCTGGGCGTGTAGGGGAAAGGGATGTCATTGCAACAAAAATGGAGGGAGTCATCACTCTCTGAGCACCGTCTGACAGAGACCCACTGTATTAGCTGCTCCACAAGACAGATATTTTCTGTCATAACGTCTTTATCCTCAGGTGACGGAGGGGAATAAAAGCTTTGGTTCTGAACCCGTCCACATAAGTCCCTCAACCAAACCTGAGCGTCTGGCCGGCTCATGTTAAAGCCTGAGTCAAGAACCAAAGAGCCATTGCTCTTGGGGTTAAAGTGATCCCCATTATCAGTTGGTTTGACACCCCAAACAAGCCTCAACGTAACCGGTTTATCCTCTCCATTTTTCTGTCTCTCAAACATAAACATGTGACAATACTCTGCGTCGTATCTTTCAAACGGGTGACTGGAGCGGAAAAGCTGGGCGATCCTGCTGTCTAAGGTGGGCAGCTTCATGCCTGGGTCAATGCAGGACATGTATATGCCCCCACCAGCCAGCACTGCAAACCAGCACACCCAGATGTACCTGAACTTCACTACTCCGCAAGGCAGGATTTTCAGAAATAACAAATTGGAAGTGTCGCTGAAGCCTCTTTTTAATTCTCTCAGCTTTTGCCCGAGAGTAAAGAGGCATCTCTTGCGTGAGCTCGTATCCCAGAAGCCACCTGTGTTTTTGGAGCAGCACGGTTTCCATCCCTGCACTACTTCAGATGCAGAGGATGCTTCTGTGTAGCGCTCGCGCAGAATGAAACAGCACGGCAGCCACACCAACGCCAAGATTGAGCTGATAAACGAGGCAGTTCCCAGATAAACAGAGAAACATCTAATTGCTGTGATGCTGCTGAAATAACCAGAGAAAAAGGCTGCGCTGGAGGTCAACCCCGACGCTAAAATCAAATAGCCGACTTCCTGCAAAGCTCTGTTTACTCTCTTCTCCAGGGAGGCTGAGGGGTTCTGGGATAGCTGCAGATTCCAGAAATCAGCGAAGATGAAAACCTGGTTGGAGCAGCTTCCCAAGAGAATAAGAGCTGCAGAGAGGTTGACCAGGGGGAAGAATGTCAGGTGAAATGCTACTTTATAGAAGAAATAGGAGGTCAGGAGGGAGCCTGTGATTGCTATTACAGATAACGCTACTATAAAGAGAGAGTGGAGATAAAGAGCCATAGTGAAAAGAAGAGACGCGACAGCTAGCACAGGGTAGATTGAATCTCTTGCCAGGTAATACTTGAAAAGCCTCTGCTTGATGCCAAAGTCCATGCCAGTGATAGTGGTGTTGTTGAACGTCAGATCCCTGCCCTCAAGACTGTTCATATACATCTCCATCATGTGTTCTCCTTTGTCAACGGGTAAGAACAGAAGGCTGTACTTCAGCGTAGGGATTTGGTATTCGACAGTCTGCGGGCCAAGAAAGTCTTTATCAACCAAAAAGTGCAGGATTTGGAACACCACAGAGGATTGTTTACAGCGGGACGGCACAGAGGAGCAGCCGCCATGTTTGGGTCTCTCGACACAGGCTTCCACCAGATGTCCTTCGTGATAATACGTAGCACATTTCCGGAGAAGTTTCAGAGATTCAGACACCTGGTGTGAAAGGGAGAAAATGGAAAACTTCAAACAGTAAAACATATTCAGTGCACGCCAGAGTCAGTTATAATGAAGTGTTGTAAATCCCACTTTCCCTTAACCTGCATCATCAACTTGAACTTAACAGGTTTAAACAGGTTTTCCTTAACAACATGCACTGTGGACAGTTAACTTACTGTACAGTACATGATGGGCTATTGCAGTGTACTACTTACAAAAACCGAATTAAAATGTATGTAGTAATTTATTTGTATTTTAAAGGTCCAATGTGTAGGAATTTCTCCCATCTAGCGTTGAGATCATATATCGCAATCAACTCTCTCGCACCACGCAGTTCAAAGTACGTACTACAGCTACGGTAGCCTTCACGCTTCAAAAAGCCTGTCTCTTGCTCTTTTCAATATTGTTTTTTTTTTCTGGGCGAAGAAGAAGACTCCTGTTCCTGAAATTTGGTGGGGCCGGGAAGCTATGATACCCATTAACAGCATTAGCAGCACCTGTGAGTTTATCATGTGACAGCGAAAACGCGAAAGGCGGAGCAGTATTCCTGTATGTCCCTTACCGGCTAACGTATTTCAAGATGGTGCATGAATATGGAGCGTCTACCCCAGTTCATGCGAAGCCAAAAGGAATACTTGGAATTGATGGTGGTGGTAAATATTCATGAAAAAGGACAAGTTTGTGAACGGGCAACACAGATTTTGATAATGAACAACTAAACACGTTACACACTGGACCTTTAATGAGAAGAAAGCTACAGAACCTGGTGCGAGGTGAGGCTGAGGCAGCAGGAGGCGTTAGTGAGCACAGCCAAGTAATTCCCCAGAGACCAGCTCGGACAACAGCCACCTCTGGACGTTCCCTCGGCCTCTCCCCTCACATGCTGCTGGCACAAGTCCTGGAACTGAGCCTGGGAGCGAATCTGAATCAGACAAGCGAAAGATTTTTTTGAACACATGCCCAGTTTTGAAACAAAATTAACATAAAATGAATAAATTTCAGATGAGGCAATGCACATAAAGTAGTGTTTTTAATTTCAGCATTTAAATGTGGGTCCAGGCATTTAAGAGAAAGGAGACAGTAAGTGAGATTGACAGAAGATGATGATGAATGGCGCAAAAGGCAGAAGAGCAAAGATGAGATGGAGGGCTGAGTAGTTTAGAGCGAACCCGGGATTGCTCCATCTCACACATGGCGTGGACGGCCTTCAGACTCCACAGACTGGCCGAGTTTTCTGATCGAAACACCAGCTGAGCCGAACGCTCGCCTGCGTGGAAAGAGACAGATGGGTTCAACATACAGGAACAAGATGACCAGCAGTAAATCATCACTTTGTTGGGATGGTGAGAAATGTTCAGAATGGTAAAACTAATGGTCAAGAGTTACGTTTTAAATTCATAAACGTATAACCAGGCTACATTTCTTGTGTGTTCTATCCCCCTATCTGTTTTGAATCATAATTAGGTGAAATCTTCAAGGCTTGGAATTTATCCATTTAGGGATTTAGCTTTCGGTGTATCTGTAAGGCTAACTGAAGTATAGTCTTTGATCTGATAGCCCACTATTTCAAAGTAGATCTTAAAGAAAAAAATATGGGATTATCTGCTTAAGGAAATGCATTCAAACTGTTATCTTTGAAGCCACGCTAAAAGCTATTATTTACGTCTTCTCACTGTTTTTTGTTAATTTGCATTTAACCAATACGCTGTCACTGTTTTCATTAGTTTGCTGGAAGTGCTGATTATTCCCTAACAAACTGGAGGGCTTTGCCTTCAGCTCACAGTATTATGCAAGTTGCTCAACTGCCGAAAAAGCACCCATCACATTTACATTGGTTTACTAATATTTCCATTTTTATTGTCTGCTCTGCTGAGGATGCTGGAGCCAGTAGTCTTAAACATCCCTCATAACTTGGTAACTTTCCTAAATGTGCAAACATCTACAATTAGGATTATAGTTGTATTTTCATTGTTACTGTAATCAGTGTAGCAGAAGTTTGATGTAAAAATGTATTTATCAGCAGCGAATTAACGGTTTATTGACAGGGATGAACTGATCTGGACCCACCCACCTGGAGCATCACAGAGGAACGTGTCTGGAGATGAGTCTCTAGCCAGCATCCTCTTGATGCGAAGCCTGGAGGTGTCCTGGCTGCCACTGTCGTCTCCACTGACAGTACCCCCAAAACTAGCACAGATAGAAGCACACACCTATGCATTTTTTCATCCTCATTAAACAAATACACACTTTGTTCCAAGCTAGTATAAAATTGATCAATTGAATCATTTTAAACCTGCATTAACTTCTTTGGCCACTTGGGGGCAGCGCAACAAGCTGTAAACACAACACTCACATAGCTTTACCTTTTAAAGGTTGTTATGCTAAATGTGTTAGCAAAGAGTTGTTTATTAACACATCCAGCAGACATGGATCAACATTCATTTTGAGTCGTGTTGCTGGCTACCTGGCAAATGTAAGTCTAATTTTTTATTTAGTCTTTTAGCAAACTTTTTGGTCTCTACCAACCCCTGAGGGAAATATCTGGCTTTTAAATGCTCCACTTTGTTCACCAGCTATTTGTTAACTTTGTCTGTCTGTCATTTTGTGCTGTGCAGGTAGCGTACAGTGGGTTTATTAGATATTTTTCGTTGAAAACACTGATCTGAGCGGTGAGAGTGAATCAAAACAGTAAAGTCGTAAGCCGGAAAACCAAAACAAGGAGCTAAAAGACGCAAAAAAGCATTGTCAAAAAGCATTTGTCACTACAAGTGACTCTTTTTGCATTACACATAGTCATTTGATCTTTATTTCTACAGTCATATGGTCAAGTAACAGTTATAGGTATTAACCAGAGCAAAAACTCAGTTTTACAGTTTTTAAACCTTGACCGACCACACAACCATATACACACAGCATGATCACTCGAATCTATTTGTAAAGCATCTGTGTGCATCAGTCAGTGGTGCAGTCCTCCTGTGTAGAAAGCCTGCATTCTACTAAATCTCTCTGCTGACCTTTTACTGAGCTGCTGTGGTAAAGGAGACAGTTTTCTCCCCGGGCCAGTGTTCTCCTGCAGCTCAGACAAGCTGGACTGGCGAACTCCGATGTATGTTCCCCGTGGCTCAAAGCCCTGAGGAAAAAAGCACACATACATTCACACACAAACACACATCAAAGCTAAGGACACAGCTGACTGAATAAATCAGCATCACAAGCACCCTATATTGTCTGAATAAGCTTGTTTGGTAGATGAGTGTATTATCTTAAAAGAAAGAGAGACCCACACTTACAGTATAAAGCAATCATCATTTTTATTCTCATGTAAATCATTTTAAATTCACCATTAATGATGCATTGTTGTGATTCACATGTTGCATTTTCATAATAATGTTTCAATCAGTGTTTATCCTGTAAGCTTGCATCTCAAAGGTGAGAAAATGTATTTAATTAAGATGACAGCGAGTGTGATCTCATTCAGTGCAGTTCACTGAATCTGAGATGAGATGCAAGTAAGTAGATGACGGCTGAGCTCATGAGTCACTGGAGAAACAGTAATTAACACTCAGCCTAAGGTGGTGAGGGAGCTTTGCATTGTAGACTTGACAGAAGGGTGACAGTAGATATACAAGTGCTGCACCAAGGGGGACTGCAGGATTACATTTTAGACTGTATGCTTTTGTATATGTGTGTATGACTGTGTGTGTTTGAGACTCACTAGCAGCGGGTCAGAGAAATCTGGCAGTGGACCAATGAAGAGTCCGGCCAGTGAGCATCCCAGCAGCAGCACGGCACAAACCACCAACACTGCTAACGGGTAGTCCACTATCATCTGGGAATAACTGCCAAGTAGAAAGCCACAGAAGAAGAAGACATGACACTGGGTAAAGAATAATTATTGTGATCAAAATAAGAGAGACATGCAGTACCTTTGGGCTTTTAAAGTAAAAAGTGGTTTGAGTTCTTACTGTCTAAGGATGCAGTAGAGTCCTCCATCCCTGTTAATAGTTGAGAACTTTGTTACAATAATTTGAAAATGATACCACTCTAAATGTGAAATTCACTTATAGGTTTCCTTGCTGAGAGTTGGATGAGAACATTGATACCACATATAGATGTAAGAGTGGCATCAATCGTCTCATCTTTCCAACAAACCGAGTAAGCATATTTCCCAAAATGTCTATCTATTCTTTTAAACACACCTTACTGTCACCACATGTCGCTGCGTCGGTTTCTGTGTCCGGCTTTCATTTGACCCACGCAGCCAATGACATCTCACCGCGCCATGGCGAGACGTCTGATGGGTAGAATTACGACTGTGTCCCCCTTTCACCGCTACACATCCTTTAGCATGAGGACCTGTTGTGTTTGAATCACAGTCGCGGCATGTTTTTGGTTTAATTGGACCATAATGGCTACAGTGGGGACATTTTCGGGACTGCGGGGAATCATAGGCCCCAGCTTGAGGACCCTGAGGGACCTAATGAAGAAAAAGAGGATAGAAAATACATGAACAGAATATAAATCACAGAAATTATGTATATTTGCTTCGCATAGGATTATGGTATCATTAGTCTTTTGAGTGACACTGCCTCCCAAATCCTGGATCTATTTCTAACCTTTTTGTTTTAATGAGTCCCCAAATATCTATCCTAAACAGCACACAGTACAGTCAGTGCTCAGGCATACTTGGTGATAAAGCTGGCAGGAGGAAGAGGGTCTGCCAAGGCTGCTGCAGCTGTCACACAGCTCCCCTTCAGACTGGATGACTGTCAACTGGGCTTCAGCTGAGCACTCGCTGTCAGGAGGGCACAGAGACACCGCCGGGATCTCGCTGAGAGGAAAAGACAGACAAGAGGAGAGAACGATGGGTGAGAGGGTGTGAAAAGGAGAAGATAAGACAGGGGGAAAATGGTTGCAGGAGAGGAGAAATGATTGACAGATAAGCACGAAAGAAACGAGCAACGAAGTTCTTTAAAACTGAAGGTGCAAATGTTCAGTCAGTGAAACTATACATAAATGCACAGCGTAGTGTTTGTAAAACCTTAGAGATCCTTCTCTTCCACTATGCTGATTCACTTCTCAGTTTCTTGACTGCATTCTTGGCTTAATCTCATATTCAGTGGTAAATTAAGGGTGTCAACAGAGCTAATGAGGAACAGTTAAGGAACAGTAAATGATACTTGGTTGCAAAAATATCTATTTTTAGCCACGCTAGCAGCTAGCTTTAGAGATAGTTATATTGGTTGGCCCACCACTTTGATCAACAATAACATTTTGTACAGACATTTTGTACAGACATGGTTCCCAGTGGATGAATCCTTGTGACTTTGGTGATCCCCTGACTAGCACCACTATGAGGTTGACATTTGTGGTTTTGAGTTTTGAGTGATGCCTCAATAACTATTGAATGGATTGCCATGGAATTTGGTACAGACATATATGTTCCCCTCAGGATGAAATGTAAAAACTTTGGTGATCCCCTGACTTTTTATGTCTATCTCGTCCAGTAGGCCTACTTTGGTTTATGACAAAATATCTGCAAACCTAATGACATTCCTATCAGAGTCTCAGCTGTGCTTTGTGTTTAATGCTAACAAGCTAATGTTAGCATGCTAAGCTAAGATGGTGAACATGGTATAAACATTATACTTGCTAAACATCGGCATGTTAGCATTGTCATGAGCATGTTAGCATGCTGACGTTAGCATTAGCTCTGTACCTACATACTGTAGCCTAAAGCCTCAGAGCCGCTAGCTGTATCCCATTCCTTTTCTACTATATTAATATTCTACAAAACACTCAAATAACATAAAATACAAATACAGAACTTTATATGTAATTCAAATAGATATTGCAAAGTTTTTAAAGATAAAAACATGTCGGACTGCCATAAAAACATGGGGTCTTACATTTCACTCCGTGTAAACATTGTGTTGCTTCAATGAAGAGCTGGAACAAGCTGATACAGAGAATACTGTATGCAATAGTGTCAGACAACATAAAAAAAATCTTTTCTCCAACCTTAAAACTAAAGGGAAAGACTCTATATCGAGGGCTTTAATCTGATCACACTCTTGCTTTCATTGCGTTTTATTTAACCTTTTTCCAGAAGTTTAAGAAGTCTTAAAGTCTCATTAACTAAAGTAACCAAACAGATCAAATGAAAACTACTGAGTAATGCTCTGGTTGTATCTCAGTAAACAGGCCGTAAGGTCTGTGTCGTCTAGCCTACCACTTGCTTGTTTTTCCACAGTAGACTGGATGCAACCGCACTTCCTGCCTTGTCACCATGGCAACAGAGTAAATCAACAGAGCCTAAATGACCTCACACAGTTTTATTTGCATCCCATAACAGATGATGAGTAGTCTGTAGAATTGCTTATATACAGTAGAAGAGGTATTAAAGTTGGAGCTCAGTGCAAAACTGAACCTCAGTATTTTGTCTTTGTATTACAATAAAACTGTAATATGATCTAAATAATAAATAGCCCACAGTTTACTCTGCAGCTCTTAGGCACATAGCATATGTTTGTCATCTAGTTTTGCATATTTAGGTGCTGGAGTGAGTGAATACACTCATAGAAAGTATGTGGAAGTCAACACTGTCAACTAATTTAACACTATTTCTATTGCTGGAGCATGATAAACTCCAACCATCCAAAACTCCACGCAGGTTGAATATATATTAAATTATTAGTGGGTACTATATGTAGCCTGTGCCTGGCAGCCTCTTCACTTCAGGGTTCAGGATAAAGAGTATTAAAGCCCATTACTCCCCTTTGATGGGTTTTTACAATAATTTCACTGACCAACGTATGGGCACACACACACACACACACACACACACACACACATACACACACATGAGGAGAGCAATTTGTGGAAGTCATTAATATTTCAGTGGATGAATACAAAAATACATCCAGGAAGGTGTCACTGAGTTGTTTCCCAAACAAGTACGATTTTGGCTGTTGTATAAGACCACTTTACTTTTAGCTGATGCGTGTTTGCAGTGGGGGATGAAGTAGGCCTATTTATATAAAAGTAGCAATACCACATTTAGAAAAATGTAAACTGCCTGCCTTGTAAATGTAACTTAAGTAAAAGGTACATCAGCAAATGTATCAAGCAAAAGTGACATTAATAATTCAGACAAAGTTACCCCTGGATGTTACACAATATGATAATTATTAGTAATGCATTACTGTGTAGGTAAACTGGTGTAGTTAATCTTGTGCTCACTAATCTAAGATGTAAGAATAGTGATTAAGGACAGCTTTAAGGCATTCAAAAGACTCAAGCAAGGAAAATATCTAACAGTCTAAACACTGTCAGCTCTCACTACTCTCTCCTCCGTCTGCCTTTAGGTCTCTGTCTCTCCTTTTCTACAGCACAGCATCTCTTACATCAACTCACTGGATGCCAGTCAATGTCATGTCCTCAAACATCTCCTTAACTTTCAATCACACATACACGCACACAGAAAAAGGACAAAGGCTCAGGCTAAATGCAGGAAGAAAACTGTTAACATTCCTAAAACGAGAGCTTCTGCAGGGTGTTATTAAGAGGACAAAGACTTGAGGCTAAACTAAGCGAGGACAAATACATGTGGCCTGTTGCTGAACTGAAGGGTAGCAGACCTCAGCTGTTTTTAGCCCCACTGTCATGTTTAAAGGCCCTTGGCCATTTGATTTTTTATATAGGCCTATATGCAGCAGAGTGAGTGACATGGTGACATTAGTGACCCAGAAGAAGGTTGATGACACTGAACAGATCTTACAGTTCTCAAGTCAACTAGAGTGTAACTGTGATCAAACAACAGTGTGTGCGTGTGTTGCTACTGCGTACAACATATCTGTCAAAGGCCAAAAAAAGAACAAATGAGCATAAAGGCTCCATTATATGAGGATTAATTCAATAAGGCACTGAAAGTACTAGCATTTGTTTATCATCTTGTTAAAATACTGACATCCGTATGTGATATCATGGATTAACTTGATATTTAAGTGATATTTGACCTGAACATGTTGTGATTACCAAACATAAAAATCTTAAAAGTAAGTTGACAACAGCACGTCTTGGTTTCACCAGCAGTACAACTAGTGCAACATAATCAGGAATGCTGTAATAATGTTAAAATGACAATTATAATTTGTAATGGAAAAAAAATCACAACAGCAGAAATATATATATTATTATAATATTATGTGCATAATCCTATTGGCCAGCATAAACACAGGCACAGCTGGGTGATGAACAATAGGTTACTCACATCGGCCCGGTACGTCTACTACTGTACATGCCATTTATTTTTCTGCAGTAGCCTATAAGCAGATAAATCCACGGACAAAAACAACCCACCTTTGGTAAGCCTCCTGAATTCCCATTTCATCCGTAGGGGATTCGTCCATCACTATCGCATCCGTGCTTTCTCCTATTATCGAGCAAGCCTCCATCTCCCTCCTGATTCCGCTTCAAACTAAATATAAAAATAAAAGGCTATTAGGAATTTCCTGTTATTTTAACCAAACAGTCCCCATCTGCCCAGACTGAGTCCACGAGGATCGGGAGCTTGTTTCTGAGGCTGCTACTACACCGCAGCACCAGAGCTGTTTGGGTTAATCTGCCCCGAGCTGCGCCCTGATTGGCGGAGCCGCGATGATGCTGAGGACGCTGCCTGGTCGCTGTCCAACCGGCCGCGGTGCTGGAGCACAAAGTGACGGATAGTGCGCATCAGTGCCTGCTTAATTGGCTCGGACAGGAGCTACAGATGCTGTTTAGTGTGCGTTACGAAGGTGCACTGACAGTGATGCTAAAACCATCATTTAATTGGGACCTCTAGCTCGTGGTCACCATGGTACTAAATATTGTAAATGCGCTATTTATCTTGCCAGGGCGGATGGTATCAATTAATTAAAATCAATACCAATCAATCAACGCAGGAGGAGACTGAGATCAGATGCACCTGTATCAAATTTCGTTGCAGTGACAAAAATATAGGCTATTGCAGAATTGTTTCTAAGACGATTTACAATGGGTTTATATGTATAGGCTAACGAGTGGCTTTGTTAATGACTTATAGCTGATTTTTAGATCAGTTATAAGCCATTAATAAGAACAACCTTTTTGCCAGGTTGTGAAAACAGTGATTGGCATGGACCATTTGAACAGCTGAACACAGACCAAAAAGCATTACAACATGTAGCCTACAACTGCACACTTGATGGACTAAAAAACCCTAAATAATGACGCTTTGAGCTGCAGACAAGTTGGCTTATTAGAAATGGATAGGACTATTATCATTGATTCATTGATTAGCCTACTAACATTATTACTGCATTATTACCAAATAGGACACCAAAGGGATTTGTCGCTAACCCAAATGTTCTTATTAAAAGCCAATAATGGATTTATAAGATGTATTATCTTTTTATGAAGGATGCCATATTAGAAAGTAGTACTGCGTAGTCTAGTTATTCATGTTATTTTACCTTTTTTATGCAAAATTCTTACCTGTGAATAAACCTGCAGTCATTGCATAGTGAAGTATGCACAATATTTCCCTCTGAAATGTAATGCAATACAAATATGATTTTCAAGCTTTGAGCTGGTTAAGACGTGGATTGTACAAAATGATGTATCACATGAGTTTGATTCTGATTTGCAGTGGGAAAAAAAATAGCTTTACTGCTTTTAAAGAAAGAAATTGGGTATTGGTGTCTTTAGAAATTGTTCTAGCTTTTATATAATGATGAGAAAAAGAGAGAAGAGAAGAGAAGAAAACAGAATATGACTTTGGGCTTTTTATTAAGAGAAGTGAGACCAGCACAAAAGAAAGGAGAAACTGTGACACAGCAGACCTGCTAATGAGGCGGCCGCTGGTCTGGCTCTGGTTATAAATATGAATCATGGCGCTGGGCCCTTGTGTTTGAGGGGCCACCTTGGGAAAAAGAGGAAATGATTTATTGGAAGAAAGGCAAAGATTGGGAAAAGAAGTGTGTGAGAAAATGTTGTAGGAGACATCAAAGTCCTATTTAATGGTTTGAAATGAGAAGCTGAGACATTGTCATATCTTAATTTGTATCTCAATAATGTAGCTTCATTTACATATTAGTGCTTCAGTGAGTCATGCTGTTCAACACTGAATCATACATAGTAAAATGGGTTGACTGATTTAGAGCTGCTAGATGAGAGAGGGAAGCTAATCTATGTTGGAGAGGGGTTTAAATGCTTTATCCTTCATGTTCAAAGGATGCAGCTGAGAGCTCTGAAAGCTAGCAAGTGGACCTTTGAGCTTGGACTTTCTTTATAATCTTCATGCTCAGGTTTGTTTTTGAGCAATGTTGTCCTCAGATTCAACAACGGCTGCTGTGTTGGTGGTTGGCATGGAGTTTTATGAACAGCCTGTGTTGCAGCTGACATGGCTAATGCCTTGTTGACTCCAGACACTGATTAACTGGCACACAAGAAACAAAAAACAGCCCAAAACACACGTATCCAAAGCCTGACAGGCACGTACACACACACACACACACACACACACACACACACACACACACACACACACACACACACACACACACACACACACACACATAATACAAGGCTGAAAAGAGGGGGGTTTGCCTTCTGGCTGCTACTGAGGTGACAGCCATGGTAATTTCCTGTGGCAGATCTCTGCCAGTGAGTAGTGATGCGAAGGGAAACGCTTCATTACAGCTTCAGTGCTGCCTCAAGATCTGTGAAACGAACACAGTTGGATAAATAAAGATACGACAGGAAATAGAATAATACTGTGGAAACAAAGGGCAGATTAATGTGTACTGTGAACTTGTGCAATTCTGATATGCAGCAATAAATCAATGTCTGTGAGTGATTGTGAGTGAAGACTAAGAGGTGTTTTGCTGCCACCTTTTGGACAGATTGTGAAGGTGACAGCAGTCCTCTGTCTCCAATAATAATCGAAAAATTATTTTGTAATATGTTTTATGTTGAACATCATTATAACACTTTAATTTGCTTGCATTTTGAATTAAATTAATTAAAAATACTTTTAAAAATTTACAAATATTTTTTTAAGTTAAATATAAACTGTTTTGGATTTTGTGTGTGTGTGTGTGTGTGTGTGTGTGTGTGTTTTGGCCACTGCATTTCTTCATAAACTGCAGGCGCAGCGTCTGATTGCTGTTGTAAAATCAGCTGCGGAAAGCGCTTTGACACGCGGATTGAGTGACAACATGAGGTCGAGCTCTCCTGCGAAGTTGTTCAGCGGGGTGTAAAGTTACGAGCGGGCAGGACACACCTCTAGAGGGAGTTCCCGGGGATGTGAAAACAAGGGGCTGATCACTTCTCCTGCAGAAAAGTGTAGTCAGGAGTCCTTTCACTTGGAGTTGAGCGGTCGTCCGAGCCTGCGGCCGTGCGTCTTTTCAGCTGCAGTAGCCGTGCCACGAGAGGAAATGCCCGGGATGGGCAACTCTTTACGCGCGGCTGCCCTCTTGGCTTTCGTGGTTCTTTCTATTCTGGTGTCACTCTTGATAAGCAGCGTGCAGCAGTTTGGAGCGAGGATATCTCACTTTTCCAATGCAACTGTTGCTGGTGATGAGGAGGAGTTCGCATCGCTCCGCGGGGCGTTGATTTACCAACTCAACGAGAGGCGCAAAGAAATTATTCCGCTGCTTTTACCTGATCGTGATGATGATGAAAACGGACTATCCGGGTACAGTCGACATTCTCTCCAACATGATCAAACGCTAGACTCGATTTTGGATTACAATCTGTGGAATGAGATCACGCATGGCTCCAGAAAAGCGCATATGGATGAAATGGATTGTGACTCTCTGGTGGACATGCAGGCGGTGGAGATCCTCGGGTCAGGATACACCAAACTGGTTGTCAAAGTGAATCTAGCTGGAGGTCAGCCTGTGGCCTTAAAACTCGTCAATGAGCAGGGGATAGACATGGGAAAGTGTGTGGAAGATTTTAAAGACCCTCGAGGCTGCCGTGAGCTCGTTTCTTACAAATTAAAGAAAGAAATAGTTCTGTTGCAGAGGCTGAGGCATCCAAACGTCATCAAGGTAAAGTGTTTCCTCTGTCTGCCTTGTGTGCATACATTTAAAGACTTTTAATAAAGTTTTCATACACTAAAATATTTAAGGTTGATGTCCAAATGCCAAAGCAACATTATAGACAATATATTTGTAATGCAATGTAGTTGGGATGTAGTGCATTAGAAGCTACTGCTTACCTTTTAAACACTGGAGCTACTGCTGGAATACTTTTAGGAATTTCCATAATCCATGGAGCCATGCTCACATTTTCCTTTGTCTCACACAAAGTGAACTGGGTGAAAGGCCTCACTGGCTCTGCAGGACCTTTCCATGTAATTAAATTAAATTCACTGACCCTCTTCTGACCTCTGGGTCCAGTTTGGCAAGAGCAGACAATGTGCCTCTGTCCCCTCTACTATCCCTGGTTGCATCTGAAGTCCCCACAGAGTTTATTCACTCAAACCATTACAGCCCAATTTAGAACTAGTTTGAATTAAACGGATGGGTTTTTTTCTCCAGCAGTCGTGTGACAGCGGAGTGTCCAACAGCTCAATCAATTTAATTTAATAAGTGTACAGAGCACATTCCCCCTCTAGGCTAATGTGATTTTACTGTCACAAGTCTGGGCTGCTGAGAGAACGGTTGGCAGAACATCATGTCCTCTCAATTCACCCCAACGTTCACAACTTTTAGACACTTAAGCCTGTTGCGTTCTCTGATTTCTGCAGAGTTACAATGCAAAAGCAAACGGTAGCATAATGATCTTTTTTGTGCTCTATTTCCCTGTGACTAACCCACAGTTATTTCCCACTTTCACAGCTCAAAGGTCACTGTGCAGGAGATGTAGGAGGAAGAGGAGGAGAAGGGGGAAGAGTCGCAGTCATTCTGGAGCAGGGGAATCCTCTCCAGATGATCCAGCTGCTCCAGAGTCCCTGGGAGGACAGATTCAGGGTAAGCACGTTAGTTCCAATTTTCAGCTGTCAATACGCATGCTCTGTCATTTATCACTTACACTACACTGCACACTGGGAGGCCTGAAAGTCTACCTTGCACATATATTTGCACGTTATGCATGTACAAGCCCTCGCTCCTCTTGGCAGGAGAGACGAAAGGTTGAAAGATGAGGGAGGCGGACATTTGAAACTCCTGGAGGTCTGACATCTGTCCCTCAGTGTATTTGATCAGGCCGTGGTTGGAATGGAGATGGGTCCTGGAGTTAATCCACTGCAGGCTAGGAATGTCATGTCATGTCATCACACACACACAGTTTTAGTCAACCCCCATCACAGGTATGTTCACAGTGGGAGTCAACAGAGGCTGAATTTACACTTCCGGGATCCAAGCATGTGTGTATTATGTGTTTGCGTATGGATGTGTTTGAAAGAGAAAAAAAGAATATGTGAAAGAAAACAAAATGTCAGAGCATGCATGCTTTGTTTTTGGATTAGCAAAAGTAACATCACGAGCTGCAAGTATCATGTCAGCTATGGGCCTCATTTTGCTGCATCACCCAAATAGCCGTTCATAATACCCCCCTGGAGCTGCTCGGCCCCTTTCAGCTACGGTGCATCTGCGCAGGCTACAGTAATCCGGGGGTGTACGGTTTCACCCAGCCCTGTTATTACAGTGCTTCGATCCCACACCAAGTGACGTCCAAGAGACTCGGAGCATTACCTAACACCGCAGCTATGTTTGTAGTGTGACAGAATCATTTCATGCTCTGTCAGTGCGTGGCTAATGCCTTTTATGTTGCCTTTAGTAGCTTACTTATTTCTCTTTCTGTTTTATTGTAGGATTTAAAGACTACTATAAAAGCAGTCTCAGGAAATTACTTTCAAATGTGTCTGATGAAACATCTTAAAAGCAAATAACAGTGTTTTTTTGCGAGACTGAAGTTTAAAAAAAAATATTTTACCATTTTTAGGTTTGTAATGAAACTTAATTACATGTCCAATTCGTCACCTATTCAGGAAAAAAACAAGTCAGTGTTTAGCTTGACCACAAAGAATATTTTTTGTTGTTCCAACATTTTATTAAAGGTTTTTATTTGTATTTTATTTTAAGTGGCAGGAAGTTGGAGGGAATCATGACAAAAAACTAAACCTGATTTGTGAGCTACATTAGGGCTGCAAGTAACAGTTATTTTCTTTATTGATTAATCTGACTTGTTCTATCAAATCATTTAAGTCTTGCTGGTTTCCTTTGTCTTTTATGGTAGTAAACTGAGTATTTAGGCGTTTTGGACTGTTGGTCGGACAAAAAAGCTCTCTGAATGTCAGCTTGGACTTTAGGAAATTGTGATGGGCATTTTATTTATATTTATTGTATGGCCGAAATGATTATGGAAAATAATCATTAGTTGCAGCCCTAATTTAATCTATTAAATTGTTTTTTCATTTAAGCTGCCGGAGCCCAAGGTGACATCTTTAATGCTGTTTTTGTCTGACCAACATTACAAAACTAGCAAATATTACATTTGAATTATATGAAACAGCAACAACAACAAAAAAAAGAGCAAATCCTCACATTGGAGAGCTAGAACCAGTGAATGTTTAGCATTAATGAAATCACTTCAACAAGCTGTCATCAGTCCAGCTGATCAGGTTTTGGCATGTCTGATCCCAGGTGTGTCTGGACCTGGTTAGGCTCCTCCACTTCCTCTCCCAGTCTCCTCTGGGCTCCGTGACTCTGCTGGACTTCCAGCCCCGGCAGTTTGTCACCGTGTCCGGCGAGCTGAAGCTCACAGACCTGGACGACGCCACTGCCGAGGAGACCTCATGCCAGATGGACGCAGACTGCACCCTCCAGTTTCCACACAGAAATTTCACTCTGCCCTGCTCGACCCAGGGAGTGTGTGAGGGCTTGAATGAGAAGAGGAACATTTACAATGCTTATAGGTAAGAGAAGTGACAGTTTTACTACATGATAGACGTGTGATGGATAGATGGAGCAGCAGCTACATGAATGATTGTTAAATACAGGTGCAGTCGACTCCTGAAATGTTGTTGATAGTAAAGACATACAGCTGGAAATTTGCAGTTTGATGGAGAAGGTGTGATAAATAAATTGGTAGTTTGAGTGGAAAAAAAGAAATATTTTCTGTTTAAAACAGACAGCTTTATGGCCTGTATTTGTTTTAACACCAGTGTGAGACAAGTCATGTTCTGTGGGAACTATGTGACTGGGCTTGTCTGTCTTTCTGTCTGACTGACTGAGATGTCTTTGCCTGGCCCCAGGTATTTTTTCACCTACCTGCTGCCTCACCAGGCCCCGCCCAGCTTCACCCACCTGGTAGACCACATCATGAACTCCACAGGTGAGGACGAGAGACGTCTTGACATGATGGGATGCTCACTATTGAAGATTAGAAAGCAAATAATTCCATTATTGCAGTCGTGTAATGACATGTCTCTGTAAAAGTGCTTCTTTTAATGAGCTCGGCATGATGCTTCATGACATGTAACAAGGTAATGAATAGAATTTGTTATCTGTTGAGATCACACGACTGGGATTAGACAGGAGACGTAGTGAGGGAAAACCAAATCATCCTTATTGGATAGTATGACTTTATGTCTGTAAATATTTGACTAGATTTTAATGCATTGTGTGTGTCCAGGGGAGCTGAAAGCTGACATCAATCAAACGCTGGAGGCCTTTGAACACATCCTCCTCCTCTACAAGTCTGGCCTGCACCTGGACAACCTGCCTCCATCAATAATCAGAGGTAAGAGCTTGTGGAATGAATGCTGCTTTTCATAAAGTACAGTGGGCCCTCTTGTAGACCATTTTCTTTTTTCTTCTTGGAGAGAATGCTTGGCACACACACACACTTTTATAGAGCAAACTCAGACAGTCTACACCTCTGTTTTCATTTTGTATCTTTAAAAAAATGAAAGGGTGGTGGTGGGGGGGTGTTTCTCCCGCTCAGGCTGTTTTGACAGGTTTATTAGGCAGCTGGAATGAGAGGACAAGATCAACAAAGTGGGATTAATCCTGCATGTCTCTGGCTCAGAAAGTACAGTCGGCATTCGTTTAAAAAAACAGTGCTGGGATTACATGGAGTTATTCTGTTTAGCCTTTCAGGATACTCATATAGAGATTTTTATGTAAACTCTTTGTCCAATTTTTGAATTCTTTACATAAAAAATAAAAAAAACTCTTAACATACTTTTGCCTTTCATAAAGTACTTCCCACTATTGTATTCTTTCAGTATAAGCACTGAAAGTCCTTCACGTTATTTCTCTTCAACCTTGTCTCCACTCACTCCACTGCAGCTCCCCCCCCCCCAGTTTGTTCCTCTCAGCTCTATGAAATATTAATAACAAAATGACTGGCTGCGTTCCTGTGGTGAGATTTTCCGTCCCCCCAGATGCTGAACTGTTTATATAGCAAGGCTTTGTGAATTTAATCACAGATTCAGGGTAAAGAGGCCTGGGCGTTGAGGCTGACACGAGCAGGGAATGTTCTAGCTTAACAAGTAGGTGCCATGAGTCAACCCTGCTGCTGCTAAGTGTGTGTGATAAGACCCAAAGAAATGTGTGTGTAGATTATTTTGCCATATTGTGGGTTTTGTTGAAACGGAGGTTGAATTTTGGGTGGAGGAAAAGCCTGGTAACATTTAGTTTATAGTTTGACATATTGGCAAATACACATACTGTATTCGCTTTCATGCAGAGAGTTACATAAGAAGATTAATACCACTCTCATGGTGAGCACTAATATTCCATGAAGTATCGATCTGGTAGGCAGCTAACGTCACAGCTAGCAGCCGATTAGCTTAATTTATCATACAGACTGGTAACAGCTAGCCTGGCTCTATCCAAAGGTTAAAGATCTGCCTACCAGCACCTTTTTTAAAGCTCACTTATTGGTATATAATATGGTGTTCGTTGAAGAGACTTTGTTTAAAGTCTCTGCTGGTTGTCCACAAGACTTTAGTAATTTACTGTTACCAACATACAGTCCAGCACATAACCCCTGTAAAACGGCAAAATGTTGTTTTTACAATTTGGATTTTATACAATTTAAACAAACAATATATAATGTGTTAATAGGTGAGCTTTAGAGGTGGTTATAGGTGGATTTTTTGACTGGTAGACAGAGCGAGGTAGCTAGTTGTTTCCCTGTCTCCAGTCTTTGTTCTAAGATAAGCTAACCAGCTGCTGGCATTAGCTTCATATTTAGCGTACAAACATGACCGCTATTAATCTTCTCGTCTAACTCTCCACCAAAAAAGCAAATGAGTACATTTCCCAAAGTGTTCGACTGCTACTTTAAAATGTTAAACAACCAGAAGAGAGAAACAAAGATTGTGCAAGTGTGTATTAAAAAAACGCTCTCCCCTAGAAGAAAAGCAAAGAAAATTGCAGCCAAAGATGCAATAAGGTTGATAAAAGAAGCCAAATGGTAACACAGCGAGTGTGTATGTGCATGTGTGAGTAAGTCACTCATCAAGGCTTAATTTGAAATTGCTGACAGATGGAGAGTCATTGGTAATGTGGATGTAACTTTTCCACAGCTGATATCATTTGTGATTGGATGGAAGAGGCCAGAATCTGGTAAAGACATAGTTTCTGAAAACAGCTGTTGCTGCAAGTATGAATTAAGTTGTGTGCAAAAAGGCAGAGTGGATTTAGGTCCTGAGCACTGTCATAAATAAATTCTTTATATTATTTTATGAAAGGAAGGCTGTTTTCCCGTCCTACATCTTAAACACAAAGAGCTTATATTCATACACGTCTGTCTCCTCGACAGCTGAGGCCTGCCATCCGCTCACCAACAGGCCTCATTTTTTTCCCCCTGAGAAGGATCCTCGAAACACTCCTTCTACTTGTTCCCTTTGCTCAAACCCAGAATGCAGATCCTCGTGTCCTTTTCCTCTTAACAATACACACACACACACACACACACCAGCTCCTGCCATTTAGGAAGGTTAACGGATTGTAACAGTGTGCTGCCTTCTCCGTACGGACTCACAGACTAGGCTTTTGTCGTGTGTGTGTGTGTGTGTGTGTGTGTGTGTGTGTGTGTGTGTTCCTGCTAATGTGTAGCAGATGATATAACGTCTGAAAGTCTCTGAAAATGTTATAATGATGAATGTAACGCAAATGTTGGGCAGGAGGAAGGTGAAGTGATTTTTTTCAGTGTGAAGCAACAGCTCATTAGAGAAGCTCAAAATGGGGTCAAGTCTTTACAAAGACCATAATAGACGTAGAAGTTTTTGGGTTAGCATTAACATGTTTAACAAAAAATAAAGTGCAACTACCTTTATCTTTGGCTTTATTCAAGCAAGAATGCCAAAGGTTTTGTGGTTCCAGCTTCTTAGTTGTGAGGATTTGTGCTTTTCTTTCGCACCTGTGAAAGTAAATTAAATATCTTTGGGTTTTGGACAGACAAAAGAAGCTATTTGAAGATGTCACTATGTTTCCAAAAACATATTTTATTTTTCTAAAATGCAATATGTGTACATTTCCACAGGACACACAAGTCTATGTAAATGACTACTACTATTTGTTATCATGATAAAACGCAACCTTTTTTTGTTTACAACAAACCAAATCCTTCTGTGCTACTAGTGCCAGCAAATGGCCACTAGACATTATAATTGATGTAAAACAGCTGAACATAAGTTAATGTATCTTTTACCTTTTTTAAACTTGTCAATCATAGCCATATTAGGAATCCCTTTGAGCCAGTAAGAGCTGTGTAGTTGCATGACAAAGATGCTGTATCTTCACATTTTAACCTGTTTTCTTTGTTGTTCTTTTCTTATCTGTATTCTCTTCATTCGATACAGCACAGTATCAGTTTCCCCATAGGGACCATTAAACTTTCATCTTGTCCTCAGAGAATGCTTCAAAATCTTTCAGTAGCCTCATGTATTGAAGTGGCATCTCTTCCTTTGTGGTTAGATTACACTGTGATGCGAGGTATGGGGACCTCTGGGAACGCAGAGTACCGCTGCTGGCCGTCCTACAGCCAGCAGGGCTGCGTGCTGTCAGTCCACAGTGGCAGAGAGGCAGCTTACATCTGTAACTCCCATTCTCAATGCAACAGCTTCACTCTGACCGGACAGAAGACATGGACAGGTTAGTAAAGCCACAGATGAACGCCTTCATTGCTGATGTTATACATGTTTTCCAGCTCATTTTATGCTGTAAAACTCATTACATCAATTCAATCAGCCAAATCCTTTGAGTACTCTATAATAAGCATGTATAATTACCCACAAAATCATGTCTGACTAAGACTGCTGAGTAAACATACTCAGCTGCTGCTCTTTTAATCTTTTGATGAAGCTTTGTTGAAATGTATATAGTTATTAAGGAAATCAAGTCAAGACTTGTTACTTTATTGATGTTGCAGATGTGTTTAACATGCCTATTTTTTTTCGTGCTGTGCAGGTCGCCTCCTGGCCTCTTTTAGGAGCAGCTTCAGTCATCTGGTGCCCGATGGGATATCAGAGGTGTATGTGAAGAAAACCAAATCTCCTGAAACTTCCACAGTATGACACAAGGACCTAACAGAACACTCCTGTTTCACTCGATACAGAGTTGTTGCAAAGTGGGATGAGAAAAATCACACAAAAATGTTTGCGCTTAAGATGAGAACTGCGCCCTCCTCATGAACATGTTGAACGCTGCTTGGCTCTGTGGATTTGCAGGAGGAGCGTAGAGGCCGGGCTGAGGAGGCGTTTGAAGTGAAGCAAGTGAATGTGATGTATTTATAGGGCTTCTGCTCAGTGACTGTTTGATCTGCCTGCCAGCTCACTGCCTCTGCCAACAACTATTTAAAGGGATTTCCCTTCAGGTACAATTAAGGAGGGAGAGCCTTGTGCCCCCGACATGTTTTTTTTTTTTCTTCTACCTTGTCTTTATTTGCCATGTGTGTTGGCTTTTGTTGTGAGGCCGGGTCCCCAAAGTAGGATTTTTAAGCCAAAGAGGTAATAAGAACAGCCACTGCAGCTCAGCATTTGAAGCCTGAGGACGAGAAAAGAAAACAAGCTCTTATACAAATACACTTTGATGGTAATGCGCTGAGGTTGCGGCTGTTTTTTCATGGTTCTCTAGCTTAGCTGTGCTGTGGTATGAGATGGCAACAACCATGTAAGCATTTCCACATCAACAAAGAGCAAAGATGATTAAAACCATTCCAGAGAAGTCTGTTTCTACATACTTTTGTAAACTTAGTTTATATTGCTTAGCTCATAAATATTTATATGATCAAATGAAATGTAATTGTTCTTACATGATTGTGCATTATAGCTTACGTGCACCTTGTGGGTGAAACTTTTATTTTCAATGAAAAATTATTCACTTCAGTGTTTTTTTTATACTTCACTTATTGTAATTGTACAGTTTTACACTTTTTGTAATTATAAATGTATTGTTTCTAGTTTTTGCTGTTGTGGTCATTTTCATTATGTTAACTCTACTTATAACTGTGTGTGTGTGTGTGGGGGGGGGGGAACTTGCATGTGTATGCTGACCTGGTTTTGTGTGTTTTAAATCCTTTATCTGCTTGTGTGTCCCATATCTACAATCTGTAGGCCATCTGAATGGGTGAGACCGCAAACCTACGGTGCTCCGCAGAGTTTGCACAATACCAGAGGAATGCATTCAAATGCCATGTCCTGCTGAGCTCATTATGAGCCTTAATTAATACATGTAAATTAGCTTACTTACCAGCCCTTTCTTATGGTGAGAGAGGGGGCATTACTGTAAGACAAAGGCAGTCATCAGGACAATCGGTGCTCAATCTGCGGTTTGCACACCAATGGGCTTGCCATCTGTGTCTGACAGCAGGGGCCGGGTGAGGTTGAGATAAGGGCAGGACTGCAGGGTGGCAGGATGAAGATTTTGTAAAGTCAGGACTTGTAGCAGCCACAGAGTCTGTTGGGAGAGAAAGAGCAGACCAAATACCAGTGATGTCCTGATATGAGCCAGAGACTTTTGTAATATGTCATTCCCTACCCTTCACATATTTCCTGTTGCTGTTTAAAAAAGGAGGAAATCATTTTGAGAAATACAAAATAATGCAAAAGAATTTATCAGAAAACAAAAAACTCCAAATATCTTTTAATAAGGTGACTCTTTTGCGATTTAGCCATAAAACTACTACTGACATGAAAGGGCACGTCCTGTCTACAAATAACACTTATATGGCTGGGACCTAGGGGAGGCCTCAGGGTCCTCTTTGCCTCATGTTGGCCCCTTGTTGTCTGGACAAAGCTGGCTGATTAGACTATGATTGTGGAGATAAGAAGTCTGAGTCAGATTAGATAAGAACAAACCAACTCATTGGACCAACACAGCAGGACTCACTAGAAGGACTGGTTGGATGGTGGGGAAATAATCCCCCACAAGATGTGTGTGTGTTTTATCTGTGCTACAGTAAATGGACTTAAAACCTCAGTGAAAGAACTGCAGATAGGCACAAAAATCAACATTGGATTTGTTAAAGGAATAGTTTGGGAATTAACGCATATTTGCTTTCTTGCAGAGAGTTAGATGAGAATATTGATAGCAATCTCATGCCTGTATGGTAAAGATGAAGCTACAACAAACAGCTAATTAGCTTAGCTTAGCACAATAGTTGGTTTAGTTAAGTTTTTTTGACAGTTAAAACATTTTTAATTTATTTTTTTATTTAGAATTCAATAAATCCGTTTTAGATACTTTGCAAATTTTAAAGTCTTTCCAGAATGTATTACAGAATGAGCAACCATAAAAAAAGATGAGTTAAAGATTCTTGTTCTGTCTTACAAAAGGTACATTTGTTGTTGTATCAACAACTTTGTTTGTGATACAATATCTAAAAGGAACAAGCCTTGCCCTATGCCATTTAATAACAGTAAAATGAGAATTCCAGAATTCTTTTCCACGAGGTGTAATTTTCTTTAAAATTAGAAAGCATTTTCTAATGTGCTTATTGGTACATTTGGTGCTCATAATACCAATACCATTTATATAAAGAGTATATGTAGATTGAGGAACCTCATTTATTTATTTTTTATAACTTTTCATTAATTCTAACACACCGTTAGGTATAGATTTAAAAACTGAGCTGTATTCTTATCGGGAACGCCTTCTCTCTAAGAAAGAATCGATAGTTAAGTAATTGACTGTTACAATCAAAAAGGGACAGTTAAAACATAGTTTTGGGAAAAACGCTTCAAGAAATGTATATAGCGTTAGATGAGAACATTGATACCACTTATCATCTGGTAAATTCACAGCTATACAGTATAGCAGCCAGCTATCTTAACCTAGCATACAGACTGGAAACAGGGAAAGAGCTAGCCTGGCTCTGTCCAAAGGTAATGCCATTTTAAAAGGAAGTCACTGGTAACTGCCAAGAATTAGTGTGGCACTTAAATGGCAAATTGTCGTTTTGTTTTTTGTACAGATTAAACAAACAAGATATTTAGCACGTTATTCAGTGAGTTTTAGAGGTGCTGGTAGATGGAGTTTGTTTGAGCCAGGCTAGCTGTTCCCCCCTGTTTTCAGTCTTTGTGCTAAGCTAACCGGCTGCTGGTGAAAGCTTCATCTCGCCCTTACAGACATGACATTGGTGTCAATCTTCTCAACTTTTGGTAAGCAAATAAGCTTGTTTCTCCATTAGCTACACAAGTTAGAACTCAACAGTCAAAAGTAGCTGGCTGATAGATGAGTCCCTGACTTATTAACTGGTCACACAGCGTAACTTTTAAAGCATTTATTCACAAGTAAGGTCTCCAGACTGATAATACAGAGCACACACATCTCCCAGTGATAAGCTTTAATTTATTTATACAGCTGCTTCTCATCCTCCTCCACGTCAACTCAGAGAGGAAAAATCTGGCGTCTAACTGGTTTGTCTTGGCACTCCTTTTGACAGAGATAATGGATGTTCTGGCATTGTCCATAGCTTGCACATGTTTAATGCTCAAATGTTTTGAAACAAATGCAGAGTGGTGATGGATTCATTAGGTTATTCAGTTGGATTCAATGTATATTCACAGCACAACAGCATGTCTATTTTCATGTTCAGGTTTGTTTGAGAGCCTGGGGTTGGTGAATCAGCATCACGGCATCAGAATCTGCGGTTTTTCCAGAGGAGGTCTTCACAGCATAGTTTTTGTATTCTCAGTTGAGTCTGAAAGTATTCCCTTTCTTCCCTCAGACTTTGTTTATTTAGCTGGAAATATGTGTGGAGGTTTGAAGGCTGAGCTTCTCTGAGCCCTTTTGTGTTTGTTTTCTTATGAAAGTTATTTTTTTGTCTAGAAATGTTTTTATATTTGCATTGTGGTGAAACGTATGCTAATGTGTGGTACTGTTCCTCTTTTTTCACCATCTTTTTTTTTTTAAAGGTCGAGGGAATGAGCGGGGGAGGAGACAGTTTGTTTTTTTACTCAGCTCCATACCCCTCTATTTGAGTTTTTTTAAGTTTCCAGTTTCACCCGACTTGTTTCCGTCGGGTTTTATTCATGACCTCCATCTGGAAATAATATATGTTCATGAAAACAAGCCATCAGCAATTTCAGGGAAGAGTTGTGCACACGTGTGTGTGTGTGTGTGTGTGTGTGTGTGTGTGTGTGTGTGTGTGTGCGCGCGCGCAAGTGCAGCGAGAGGGACATTAGGGCCTCTTCTGTAGGGTTCAGGCTCCACCAATGTAACAGTGTTAGTGCAGTGAGAAAGTCATGTGTGAGTAAGCTAAGAACCAAAGCCTCCATCATCCTCTCTTAAAATCCTGCTGCAATGCATTTGTGGTCTGGCTAAAGTCTTTGATTCAAATGCAAAGTTAGTCATCAAATGTAAGAAACCGCAGCTGCTGGGAGAAATTACGTGTCAGTCAGGTCTTTGGCAGAATGTCTGACCTTGGCTCAGCCTAAAAATATGCATTAACTCAGTGAAAGCCTGCATAGTTCTGCAGGAAAGAAGATCTGGCTTGTGTTTGAGTTGCTCACAGGAGCGTATGCAGCCTGTGACGGGAGAGATAGAGCAGATATTCATTTGACTCCAGGCTCACAGAACACCTCTGTCTGCCGCCTTGGCTACGGTACACAGGAGACCAGCCGGTCACACCTGAGAGCCTCTGAAGAGTAGCCAGACATTTAGCCGGCCTGTCCCAAGCACAGAGGCTTCTTAGTTTGCAGGTCGCTGTCTGTATATCCAACTGTCTTAACTAACTATTTGCCTGTCTGCCTCGAGCTGATACAATCTTTTTAGAGCCATAATGGCTTTAGCAGGCCCTAAAGGAGAGAGAGCAAGTAGGTGTGTGTGAGGAGAGGTTTTCATTTCTGCCTGTCTGTGTTTGGGCCTTGCTGGATCATGTTTTAAAAGCCCTGAAGTTAACCCCAGTCAAAAGGTTTATGCCTACCACTAAAGCCACAGAGGCATCTTGAAAGGTGTAAGAGCTCAGCATTGTATCCAGTTTCCTTGCATATAGTGAAACTGATTACTGCAGTGCTTTACAATTTGCCTCAAAATGGAGCATTTATATAAATAAATAACAGATTCAGAGCCAGCTTTTAAACATTATTTATTTCAGTGTTTTCCCTCCACTGAATGTCTGTGTTTGGGTAGCCTTACTTTGGTGGTATTGCAAAACCCTTTTTTTGGTTATGAGATCCCCACATGTTCTCCCTCCCACTACATCAGCAGTAGTCTGAATCATTTTTCTTTTGTACCTCCCCCTCTCCCCCCACCTCTCCTCACCAGTCCATCCATCATACAGTCTCTGGAACCTCCTTTCACCCCACCCATCCTCCTCTGTTGCTGCCGCTGCCCTCCCCTCTCTGTTGGAAACGCTGCTTCAGGCCAAAACCTCCACAGTTTTACTATTAATTTAGGCCTTCGCTGCTGTTGTTAAATTGGGTTAGCATAGCTTCAACCCTCCATCAGTGTCTTCCTCCTGCCAATCTTCCACTGCTCCGTTTTTCTTTCCAAGTCACAGCCCACAAATGCTCCCCCGACTTTTGAGACCTGAGGGCAGGGCTGCTGAGAATCAGGAACTGTGGTGTGTGTGTGTGTGTGTGTGTGTGTGTGTGTGTGTGTGTGTGTGTGTGTGTGTGTGTGTGTGTGTGTGTGTGTGTGTGTGTGTGTGTTGCTGACAAAAACTGCTGTTCAAATCAAAGTGCCTGCCTTTTGTTGTGTGCTCTGGAATCCCCTCCGTCACACCTCGGCCGTTTCTCAGTGGGGGAACTACTGCCCAAAGCCAGAGGAAGACTTCCTTCTTTACAGTTAATCCTCTACTGGAAATACACCACGATCCCCCTCTGAGTCACACAATTATACACAATTGATTGCATGCATGACTTTTAATTTGATAAGGTTATCCGATTTCTTCAAACACACAAACAATGTAGCCCTTATTTTGCACATAACATTTGACCTTTTCATTTTACATACAATTAACATTCTTCTCACATTATTCTAGTTAATTTATAAACTTTCCCCACTGGCTTTTTTACATTTCTCTTGTGAAAGCTATGCAGATATAAGCCTGAGAGATGAGTAAGAAAGGCCTTTATCACGATCAAGAAAAGCACTTTATTTATTAATTCTGCTACTTGGCGCACAATTTATTAATTTATTATGTTTAGTATGTGTAGGATTGATGTCTTTCTTTTGGCATTGTGTTACCATATGTCTGCCTGTATTTTTTTAAATTCTGATACAGTATACAGCAATGTCTTGTAACTCCATGTGGAATGGGCCTAAATATAAGGCATGACAGGGAAATACAAATTAACCAAGTAACCAACTATAATTGAATTCTCTCTTCTTTGGCACAATAAAGTGCAGCTTGGGTTGCATTGTGCAGGTTGTTAAACCTGTGGAGAGCTGTGAAGAGAGCTCTTTGCCACAAGTCCCCAATTAGGGTTCTGCCCACACAGCCATAAAACAGTTAGTGGAATCATTCGGAGGCTGTTAGATTTAACGCTATTAAGAGTTCATTAGTACCTGCATACACAACTGCTGCTGCCATAGGAGGATCATTAACATAGACCCGTTAAAGTAGGCTAGAGGCATTTTCATTCATATTAATTAATCTCCCTTATGGCCATCACCTGTAGTGGTCCAAACTCAAAAATATACATTTTGATATATACACACATATTCTATTTTTATCTAATAGTTAATCATTGTTGTTTGAAGTACAGCGGTCCAAACAACACAGGTTTAAACTTAAACCGCAGGTCTTAAACATTAAGCTGCAGCTAAACTAGCCTTATATGGAAGGTATGGAGTGCCCACTGATTAGTTATCTTAACTGGTTTTTATTATTATAATAAGTATTATTATCAATTAAATTGTCACCTTTCAAACAATTTATCAAATTTGAATTTGCTAAAATACGGGTAAAGATAATCTATGAAATCTATAAAAATGTAATCTTAAACTGTAGTGTCCTTAAAGGACAATTCCGGCGCAAAACGAACCTAGGGGTTATTAACTGATGTGTACCTACTCTGTTGCTCTCTGGGACATGTTTTCATGCTAATCGAATGAGTTTGGAGCTTTAACGAGGCTACCGCGGACCGCTGGTTAGCTTACAATGCTAGTATTTGGGGCATGGGGACACTCAAATTAAATCGCTATTTAATACCACTGAAAAGGCTCAAAATATCACCACACTTTAACAGCATAATTAGGGTCTGTAAATGTGAACCGAAGCATTGACAACGTTGTAAGTGTACAGATAGTTTATTAAAAAGATACATTATAAAGACAGTCGCATCTTGTGGGAGCCATCTTGGAAACCAGTCATGACTAGTCGAACGCCGTGCAACGTGGAATCTCCATAGACAGTATGGAGAGAACGCAACTGTCTTTATAATCTATCTTTTTAATATGCTAACGTTAAAGTGTGGTGATATTTTGAGCCTTTTCAGTGGTATTAAATAGCGATTTAATTTGAGTGTCCCCATGCCCCAAATACTAGCATTGTAAGCTAACCAGCGGTCCGCGGTAGCCTCGTTAAAGCTCCAAACTCATTCGATTAGCATGAAAACATGTCCCAGAGAGCAACAGAGTAGGTACACATCAGTTAATAACCCTTAGGTTCGTTTTGCGCCGGAATTGTCCTTTAAATGTATTAGTATTATCAGTGATTTTTAACTGAGTTTTAAAATACTATTTTCAGAGCTTTTAAGACTAAGACCATAAAATACAATAGAGTACTGATTAGGCAGCACTATACACACCAACACAAACATAACATCTGTTGGTGCACAATGTGTTTACAAACCAAGATTCAACATTACACCATTCATACCTAACTGCTGGTGCATAACTAATATTAACCACATCTAATGTACTGTACTGTGTAGATAGAGTAAAGGAGACAGGATGAAGAGACAGTAATTAGCTTATAGGCGATGTAAGTACCACATAGCTCCCTTTTGAAAATAAAGGCTGCTAAGCAGATGTGAACTAAAGAAAGTCGTAGCAACTTGTTGAGAGGGACTGACACAGGGTAGGGGAGAGAAAGAAAAACATCTGTTGATACAACAGCAAATGTATTTTAAAAAAAATATTAGTTTTTGAATTTGCATGAACATTTATGCAACATTTTATAGTAAAGTTGTAACTAGTTAAACTGAGCACACTTTGGAGACTTTGTACACAGAGAGGGATCAGTGCCACATGGAAAACACACCACACTTACTTTGAAGGAAATTACAAACGTCACTATCCATCTGGTTTCTGCACAAATCACAGTGCAATTATTGCTACCACTTTGATGTTACTTCTGCTCTAGTTAATAGGCAGCATTGTGAAACCCTTCCCCTTTTTTTATTTATCAAAGGCAATTGACCGTTGGAAGTTGACCATGAACAACTGCTAAATAGACTTACTTACTTTAAGGCTGTCAAAATAACGCGTTAATTTCGATTAATTAATCTGAGAAAAAAAATAACGCGTTAAAAAAAATAAGATTAATCCATTCCATATTGACGTTTGACCCGGAGCCGTTCTAGCCACCATTGGACTATAAAATGAAGGAGGGAGACGAGAATGTGCTGCCTGGATCATTAATTGGAACATTTACTTGTAAAAATCTTGTTCCTGGCTACCGAAATCTGGTGCCACTGATATGTCTGCGCTTCTCTCTGATGCTCTGAAACAGACAATACAGGCAACACAAACACCGCTGCACGTGACGCTAGTTAACACTATACTCGACAGCAGCTAATGTTAGCCTACCGCTAGCTAGCTAGTAGCTGGATTAAACACGGTTAAAATACTGACAGCTAACGCTAAACGGTGTAAAGTTTGACTGTGTTTTACTGTAGAGGATTCAAAGTATGTAACAATCTGCATGGTTCCATATTAGGCCCAATTTTTTCTGTCTTTATATAGAGTATTGTCTTATTGCTGCATGTTAGCAATATTCATTAATATGCTGATGACATGATTCTGTGCTGTTGGGTTTGGTACCAGTTGTATTAAGGTGCTTTAATTTAAATGCCCTCCAAAAGTCACATTTAAAATGTTGAATGAATACTGACAAAAACTAAATTCACAATATTTTCTTGTGTCAGAAATGTAAATCATGATGATATTCACATCTTCACCACCGATGATACACAGGCCAGCTATCAGGAATTAAGGACAGGGGGGCAACACTTTCCAAATTGTGCCCCTCATCCACCCCCACTCCAGCACCAGTCATACCCAATTTTTGCAATTCCAAGACTGTTCTAATATGCAGAAATATTTAAATACAGCATTTTGAAAAATGGAAATGCCAATTTATCCTTTGCCAAAATTTTGCCTAACTTTGGAGCATTATTTAGCCCCTTCCTGACAAGTTAGCATGACATGGTACCAATGGATGCCTTAGGTCTAAAACTAACTCAACTGTACCCTTGGACCCCTCCTGATGGCAGGGCTGATGGTACACATATTTAACATGTTTCATTTTATACATATTTTGGCAATTGGCTTGAAAAGAGCTGAAGTTAGTACTCAACAAAGCCAAATATTACACTTATTAATTATACAGCAACATACTTTGCTTTCCTGCAGTCTAGACATATGGACATGACACTTATAATGCTCTAAAACTAAAAAGCTGTCATTATACTCTTGGGTGTTTGATAAATGCAATAATCGCCACTTTGTCTTATGAAGGACAGCCTTCTTTTGGCGCTTTTCCATTACATGGTACCTGCTCGACTCGCCTCGACTCTACTCACCATTTTTGGTTTTCCATTACAAAAAAAAGTACCTGGTACCTGCTAACAGGTACGTTTTTTAGTACCACCTCAGTCGAGGTTCCAAGCGAGCTGAGGCGAGCCGAAAAGGTGACGTGAAAGCGACAGACGGGGGTGTCCTGAACAAACTCCCTATTTTTAAATAGTTTAGCCAGCTGTGTTTTTTTTTTTGCTGCCTCCAGCTTCATTTGAAATTAAATGTGTCTTCTGGCTGTGGCAACAACAACACACCTTCCATGTTCTGTGTGTGTGTGTGTGTGTCACGTTAGGTCACGGCAGTTTACTGCGGCGCCGCTTGTTTTACAGTTCTGTGGAGGCTCCAGGCAGAGCTTTCGCCATAGCCTACGTACACACACACATGGCCGGCTCGATGCACGCACCAGCGCACAAGTATAAACATCAGGCCACTTACATAGGCTACGGCGAAAGCTCTGCGTGGAGCCTCCACAGAACTGTAAAACAAGCTCAAGTGGCCTGATGTTTATACTTGTGCGCTGGTGTTTGCGTCGAGCCGGCATATAACGACCAGCTATTTTAGTACCTGAGGCGGTACTAAAATCTGCAATGGAAAACGGACGCACAGTGTGTTGAGTCGAGGCGAGTAGAGTCGAGGTGAGTCGAGCAGGTACCATGTAATGGAAAAACGCCATTTGTGTGTATAGAATACTATCTTTGCTGTATTTTAGTTTATAAATCCATTCCTCCTTTTCTTTGGAAGGTCAATTCAATACTTCAGGTGAGAAGGTTTTGCTGTTGGTTTTTGGTGCTCTTCTCTTTGTTGTAACCTGACACAATTTAAAATGAGAGCATAATATCCCTCTTATGGTAATATATTCATAACTGACTGCAGTAATAAGCCTACTGGATATAGGTAAAATCTCTGTAAGTGAATGCAGCTTTTACAGTAACCAGGTTATTGCAATGGCCATATGTTCTCAAATGTCTTGCTTCGGCCTTACTTCTCACAATAACCTGGTTTCTTGTGTGCAGTCCTAAAGACAAATCCTGAAATCCCATATTAAACAACTTTACAATCTAATTAAGCATTATTTGGGCAACATTTTGGACACTCTGGGGTATATTACCTCAGCCAAAGTAATTCCATGCGATCATTAACTAAAAACAGTCAGAGTGGTAGACGGTCCACTTTCTGTTTGCCAGAGCGAGAGAGGTCAAGAGGTCTTTATGGGGTGAAGGTTTAGGTTACGTTTGCAAAAGGGCCTCCAAGCACTTCTGCAAACAAGAGCTGCAGATCAAACATCAAAGCTGGCCCTGGTGTTAAGGCTGGGGTGCTGTGTTTAGTAGGGAGGGGGTAACTGACAGGTCTGGAGGACAGATAAAAGAGCAAGAAACCCTCCAACATCTCATCCCCTGTGTTCTCTCAAAATCATAAGATAACCCTTGTCACTGGCACTAAATCCTAACCTCTGACACTTGTCCTGCTGGACAAGTCTACCATCTGACCCCACTCAGTCACATGTTGGACCTCTCCCTCGTGATAATCCTCCCAGTCAAGTGACAAAGGGTCAGCTGAGTAAGCTGAGCAGTAATACAGGAATGAGGGTTTGGAAAGGTTGACAACGAGTTTAATCAAAGCTGCACAGCGTTAAGTATGTTCTGAAGAACATTTGTGCGCTCAAGTGGGCAAGTAATCTGTACAGCATTATGACGTGCCTGGCAAGCACCTTTCTTTGTCTCCGCCATTATGAAAAAGGCTTTAGAAGGAAATACGAAGCTTGCTGCAATCTTTAATTCCCCTGCTTTCCGCCTTCTGCTTTCGTTTTTTTCTGCTTCCCTGCCTCTCCGTCTGTGTTTAGTAGAAATTGGCAGCAAATGCAACTACTCGGAAACATGACATCTGGCCTATTTATTAGAAATAAAACAGACCATTGAGATTAAGTGTATCTGTCAGAATTGCAGTCTTGAGTACAGACTCACTTGACCCTGGAAATGTCTTGGTATCCAGGCCACTTAAGGAACTGGAGACAACAAAGGATTTCTCCTGATGTGAACAATATTCAATGAGACGCAAGCGCCCCCCACAGGAAACAAAAGCTACTACTGCCAAAAAATGGAATAATGCCAGGGTTGGGCCAACCTGTCTCAAGGGATATTAAGTTTATTGGAACTTTCTTTGTTTTCTGTTACAGACTTAAGGGATAAGGAGAAAAGAATACTGGAAACAACAATTGTATGGCGAGTTTGTGAGGAGAAAGCTCTACCTTCTTGTTTTGTTGCAGACTATATGAAATATAGTAAGTGTTTTCTTTCCTTTAAATGGTGAGATAGATGTTGTAGATATATTAAAAGTCAATGAAATCATATCTAAGAAGACCTGCCATTTCTAAGGGAAACAGTATCCCAAGGGAGGACCCAAGGGAGGACAAATTTAGTATCCAATAGCACAGTGTGTGATGTTTGATTGGCATATCCACTGGCCACTGGTCAGATTGTTGAGAGAGGGAGAGAGAGAGACAGGGGGAGGACAAGGAGATGGATTGTAAAGTAAGTAAGCTAAACAGCGAGACAGTGTGATCTAAAGAGCTTAAAACAGAGAGTTTGACCAGAGATACTGTAGTAAAAACAAGGAGGCAGAGATTCAGAAGAAGCAACAGGCTGCCAAGAAAAGACACTATCCTTATCCTCTTCTCTCTCTCTGGCCATGTCTGACTGTGAGGGGCTCCCAATGGGTAAGGAAAAACAAAAAGTATGTCCTCTTGTGCACACATGCATATGCTTTGTTCAAGGGAGACATACGAGGTGCTTATCTGTGCATACATGCTTGTAAATTGTTTGGATTTGTGTGTCTGCATATGTGTGTTTATGTTTGGGGGGGTCTCTTTTGGCCCATCCTGTTTTAGTCTAAGCCCTCCACTGGGACAGCTCACCCAGCAAGTATTCAGCTGCAAAGAGGAACTGGTTCAGTTTGGGCCCTTATATGGAGAGAAATCCCTTTGGTTTCATGAAAATAATGCAGAATGACTCTGCAGTTTTAATCAGAGATATGTAGAGAAGCAAGGTAAGAAGAGAGATGGTTTGTATGTATGAGGTAGGAAGGTAGTTGTACCTTATATCACTTTGACCTTATATCAGAGTTGTGGATACAACAGTGCTGCATGCTTGTTGGGGACAAATGGTATAAAGATGTGTTGTGTGTGTGTGTGTGTGTGTGTGTGTGTGTGTGTGTGTGTGTGTAAGTGTGTGTAAGTGTGTGTAACTAACCATTAACTGAAGGGTAATTTCCCACAAATGAGAGAGAAGCTGAAGCCCTTACTACTACCTACTACCTTACTCCTCTTGTCTTGTTCTTTCACTCACTCACTCACTCACTCACTCACTCACTCACTCACTCACTCACTCACTCACTCACTCACTCACTCCCCTTTCCTCTATCTATCTCATCCCTCCCTGTCCTTTTATCTCCTCTTTTTCCTGTTTCCTTTCTCTCTGGCTCAGTCCATGTGTGATTCCCTTCTCAGATTAATCAAACATGACTCGGCAGTATGAAAACTGTTTGATGTTGTCAATTACAGAAACCACAGCCTTGGCAACAACTGCCAAGATTGTGGTTATTGCATTTGATGGGCAGCGGACCACACCTCCATTATCTATTATATCATACTCTAATGGATTTGCCAGGAAATGACATCATAATTTGTAAGCTAAATCACTGTTATTAACTTACTGGCACCAGAACATCTTAGCCTCAACAAATTGATAAAATAACACTGTTAAACCCTTTGTTTTTTTACATTTGACAACAGTTAAGCCAATATTATATCTGTGCTTTATGTATCGCCTCCATTCATCTGTATCATACTGAGTTTAATATTCAAATCCAACATGGTAATATGTCAAAGTGAAAATTCTCAAATGTTGGCCAATGTTTATAGTAGTAGTTGTATTCAGTTATACAGGTTAAACAACTTTCTCAAACTGTAAGAACAGATGTTTGTGTGCAAAGATGACAGTGTAATGGTGGACCTACTACTGTAAGTATATTTGGGAATGAAGATGTTTTCTGAAGGAAACAGCACTTGTATATAAATAAGCTGTTTAAACTGTTTAGAAAAGAAGCCAGGGAGTCAGATACCAGGGGAAGCTTTCAAGTTCAGTTTCAGTAAACTCAAAACACTTTTATGCTCAAATTGTGTCCAAAATAATATTAACACTTTTCTAACTGCCTATAAGGTTGTATATTGCATTGACATCATCTGTATCTGTATTGGTACAGATCCTGGGGAGAAAAAAAAGTCTAAAATAACTGTATATTTGGTTACACTTTACTTAAAGGTATCTACATAAGAGTGACATGACACTGTCCTGAACGTGTCATAAACATTATGAACAAGTCGTAAACGTTTATGACATAACGCTTCTGTCATTAAGTGTCATTCGGTTTTTGTCATGACAAGTTATGGTTAGGGTTAGAGTTTGAGTTACGGTTAGGGTTCATGTGTTCATGACAGTGTCATGACAGTGTCACGTGTTCATGACAGTTATTTTAGACTTTTTCAGGGAACTAACACTAATAAAACAGTGTGACAGTAAGCCAGGATGCACAATACCAGGATCCTGAAACTGAAGCAACTAAATGGAATTCAGCTGTGATTTATTTTTATTATTTACACCTGTGTCAAAATGTCTATTGTCTATTGTAACTGTGTGGTATTTATGATTTATAGAAAAAAATGTAAACACAATGACATGATATAGTTAGGTGCTAGTCAGAGTTGGATTTTACTGTTTCAGTTCCAACGTGAGCTTTATTTATTTTAATACACATTTCCCAACATTGACTTTCAGGCATAGGTGAAAATTAATAGCTGCAGTTGAGCATATGTCCTGCAGGTGGCAGTATTAGCATATTTTATGCAGAGCTGTATATTAGAGAGAGTTTGGCCAATTCTCTAATATAGGCCTACGGCTCTGATTTTATGAATGGTGGTTTCTGATTATGGGGTGAAGAAAAAGCCCAGGGTTATGAAAAGGGGCAAGTTAAATAGGAAAAAATGAAAAGGGTTGGGGCTGAGGTGCCAAAGTAGAGTAAGTTGGATATGACAACAGAAGGAAAAATGAGTAAGTGTGAATTGAAAGGGGAATAAGGAAGATAGGAGGTAAGGAATATGGCGGGCGGGCGGTTGGGGGGTGGCTGTCTCCAAGGCGATCAGTTTTATAAATGTCATGTATGTCATGTAACTGAGACTTATGGGGGGATCAACTATGGGGGGAGCTGACAAGTCTCTATATGACAGAAAACCATCAGCATCCAGCAGCCGTGTGTGTGTGTGAGAACGTGTACATGATCATGTACGTTTGTGTGTGTGTGTGTGTGTGTGTGTGTGTGTGTGTGTGTGTGTGTGTGTGCACGTGTGCGTTCAGAAATGCAGATGAGAGACGAAGAAGGCATCATGGCCCGCTGACGTCAGCCCTCCAGCTGTGCCCTGAATTTGAGGACAAGTAGCTTTGTTGATTTAAACCTATTCCTCATGTTGAGACTGGAAATGGGTCATTTGTCACACAGGTTTGAGCACAGGTACAGGTTTGTGTCTGTGTGTGTGTGTGTGTGTGTGTGTGTGTGTGTGTGTGTGTGTGTGTGTGTGTGTGTGTGTGTGTGTGTAAGAGAGAGAGAGAGAGACACACACACAGGGAAGAGCATGATTCCCACAACATATGCATTAGAGTAAACTGCAGCAGACGCCAGATTTCCTCAGCAGAGTTTATTTAAGGGTTATGCTGTATTGATCGGGGAACTGAGTTGCTGTGACTTTGAAAGGAACAGGAGAGGAGAGGCAAGCAAGTGCAGGAAGAACCATTGTTTGATGCAGGAAAAATGAACAGTAAAGCAAAAGAACATGAAATGAAACAGTATATGCTGTATATACGGTATGTGTGTAGGCTTGTAGAAAAGAGTAGAGCAGAGTTCTTGGTTGTTCAGGAAATGGGGGAAGGGTGTACATGGATGTTTCAGCAGCCAAGTCAGATGTGATTAATGTTGTCGTCGCTTGACAGAACACACAGCCCTGCACACTCTGGGATACACAGTGTGTCCATTTTACAAACCATAGGTATGTTGGATTTTCATGATAGTGATCAGGTGTATTCAGATTAACATCCTTTAGATAAATGGACCATTTTCACAGTAGTAGAGTGTTGACAAATTACAATGTCTCCCACTGACTTTCTGCTTTTAAATGGCCGCTAGTCACCTAATTAGTATATTTCCAAGGGCTGCAGTCTGCTGAATTACAACAATCCTGTTCTACTTCTGTGCCCAAGCCTCATTAACATATAGATTATGTAGAGAAGTCTGTAACCCTTCTTCCTCACTTCTATGGCATCATTAGTGTAAAGGTGAGGAGGGCAGGCAGGGAGGAAGGAGGCGGGAAGAGTTATGAAAGGTTGACAGAGAAGCAATGAAAGCTCAAGTAATACCCACAATATGATTTGCTATGGTGCCATAATGTTATGAATGTCATACTTGTGTGCAGAATAATACAGTAGGTCCCCTTTACTGGCACATTCACCATGTTAGAAAGAGTGTTCCTTTTTCTGTCCATCTGCTTCTTTTCTTGCCTGCCTGCTTAATTGTTCATGTCAGTCCACTCAAAGTGTCTGTGTGCTCACTGAAAATCTAATTCTGCTCTCTGCACTAATACAATATTGCATGTCTACCCACTCCATCCTGGAAGAAGGAGTCCACACCAATTTGCCTTTTACATTTTTGTTCCCTTTCTTCCCATATTAAAAGATTTCTTTTGGGAGTTTTTTATTATCCATCAACGCTCGAAGGATGGAGGGCGTTACATGCTGTACAGACTGTTAAGCCTGTTAAGGCAAATGTGTGATTTGTGATTTTGGGCTTTTCAGTATGTATATACAATGACTGGGGGTTCAGTAAAAGGTGAATCTGTCATCTCTGAAAAGCACATTATGAAGAAAAAGTGCTGTGTGTGTGGTTTGGGTGGAAATTATCTTAAAACTGCGTTACATATTGTAAACAAACCACTGGGGCTGATCCTAAGTTTACATTTTCACCTTATATGGAATTCTACTTTTTAAATTGTCTGATACTCAATTTCACCTAAAGCTTTACGTTTATGGCCATTCAATCTCACATTATTTGGACTGTTAAGACCCAGTGATGGAATCACTTAACATTTATCTACATCATTAACTAATTCAGTTAACATTGAACTTCAACCTAAAAGAAGTAGCTCAATATTTTACTATTTTATTTATTTTATTTTACGCTTTATATTTTAATACACTTATTTGCTTTATAAAGATTTTTTTTTAAATCAGTGCCAGACTATTTTTTGCGGGAGCAGTAACCTTGAGAGAGTTATTGATCACCGTTCAAGGAATAGTATGGCACCCCAGTGAAACTTTTTACCTTTAAGTTTGTACAGCTTAAACAAATGACACGACATATAAGGTGGTAATTAGAAACAGAAAATGTAGAGGTGCTGTTTTGGCAGATTTTGTTTCCTTTGGACACCCAAACACCTTGTGGGAAAGGAACAAGAGAAAAGAGCCAAATCAGCAGCTGCAGCAGAAAAGAATCTGCTTGCGTGTTTGCGGCCACAGGAGGGCAGAGCTTCAGAGAGACGACACTCTAGTCTAGAAAATATATGTGGTGTAACTATTGAATATTATTTTTTACAGTCTATGGGTGTAACCAAAAGATCCTCTATACTAAAGTGTCTCTGGTGTAACGTTACTAACTAAATGTTTACGTTCACTGGCCGGAGTGCCAAAGGCCCGTTGCAGTCGCAACCTAGTAGTAAAAGCAAAACAAAAAATGATGTTGCGTGCACAAAAGGTGCATGCTGGATCAAACTTAAATACTGTAACAGACTGTGATGTGAACTGTTGTCTTGGGACTGTTGTCACTGAAAATTAGGCCCTATGTTCCCACAGCCCTATGTTCCCACATTTCTAAGATTTTTTTCAAAATTAGGCCCTATGTTCCCACAGTTCCCACATTTCTAAGATTGTTTTTCCAAAATTAGGCCCTATGTTCCCACATTTCTTTTTTCATAAATTTGTTTCAGTCATCATGAGTCATTTTATCCCCCTAACCCTAACCCTAAAAAATGTTGTGTGAGGATAGGGCTTACATTGAAGGGAAATGTAGGAACACAAGACCTAACGTTGAAAATGTCCTAGAAATGTGGGAACATCTCTTTGGTATGCTTCTGTCATGAATAACAATGCGTGGCGCTTTTCACATATTAATTCTTGTTAGCTGAGCAAAGACGTCTCTCCCTCAGTTTCTGTAGGTTCTTATCTTGGTCATATGCTCTACCATGGTAAAGGCTTGTTCTCTATTGTTCACGATTCCGTGACAGTGTTATCCAGCTCTCAGATTTTATGTCAAAGTCTATGAGATCTGTCTTTAACACATCCTTGAAGCACAGTTTAGGTCTACCCGTGTGCCGAGTTCCCTCCTCCAATACTCCATGTAGTACTGAGTGGGGAATGCGAGATCGTGGCATTCTGTTGACATGGCCTGCCCATCTCAGACGATTGAATTTCAGCCTTGAAGACAGGGGTTCAGAATTTGTGATAGTGAACAGTTTGTCATCTTGTCCTCCTTGGTCTTTCCAATAATAAACTGCAGGTTTCTTATGTGTAAAGCACTGATTCTACTCTCTTGGGGGCGATATGTAGGCCAGGTTTCAGATCCATATAGGAGTATACTTAGTACACATGCTTCGTACACTCTCACTTTAGTTCGCACAGATAGATGTATATTCCTCCAGACTCGTTTGGTTAGACGACCAAAAGTAGAGGCTGCTTTTCCTAAACGAGTGGATATTTCCAGGTCTAGTGTGGTGTTGCGTCATGGTGGATCCCAGATAGGTAAACTTTTCCACATCCTCGAGAGCAATATTATTTATTGTGAATGAGTGAGAGTCAGCGGCCTGTGACATGGTGACAGTTTTCTTCAGGCTGATGGTAAGCCCGAACTGGTCACATGATTCAGCAAAGCTGTCAAGTAGGGTCTGGAGCTGTTCAAGGAGATGATGCACAGAGAGCAGCATCGTCAGCATAGAGTAGTTCCTGGATAACAAACTGCTGTGTTTTGGTTTTCGCCTTGAAGCGGGCCAAGTTGAAAAAGTTTCCGGGATAGTAATGAGACTCCAGTGGTGTTATGTATATATTTGTAGGCTTTCTGGAATACATATGAAAAGTATATGCCGAAGAGTGTAGGCGCCAGTACGCACCCTTGCTTTACTCCTCTCTTGATTGGGAAACTCTCAGAAAGCTCGCCATCAAATTGTACTCTACCACGCATTCCATCATGGAATGATTGGATCAGTGATAGCAGAGTAGGGGGACAGCCAGCTTTCTGGAGCACTAGGAATAGCGAATCTCTGTCGACATAATCGAAAGCCTTCGTAAGATCTACAAAAGCCATATAGAGTGGTTGTCGCTGTTCTCGTAATTTCTCTTGCAGTTGTCTAACAGCAAATATGTCGGTGGTTGAGCGCCGTGGTCTGAATCCACATTGTGACTCTAGGTATACTTCCTCTGCAATCTCCTGAAGATGTTTGAGCAGGATTCTAGCAAGTACCTTTCCTGTGACACTTAGTAGGGAGATGCCACGGTAGTTATTACAGTCTCCTCGATCGCCCTTGTTCTTGTACAGGGTGGTGATTTTAGCATTTTTAAAATCTTGTGGTACCTGTTTGGCTGCCCAGCATTTCAGGATGAGATTGTGTATATGGTTGGCAAGAGGCAGTAACCCTGCCTGCAAGAGCTCACTTGGGATTTCATCTGCACCAGCAGCTTTTCCTTTGCTCATGTTTGAGATTGTAGTTATCACTTCAGTTATGTCGGGTTCAGAATCGAGATGGCTATGACACCGAGAGGCAGGGAGACTTGAGAGAGTCTGATGGCAGGTGTTTCCCTTGGTTCCATAAAGTTCACTGTAGTGTTCGATCCATCTCTCTAGTTTTCCAGACTTATCGTTGATAGTGCTTCCATTTTTGTTCTTTAACACTCCACAGGTTTGGGCAGTGGGTCCCGTTGCAGCTTTGATTGCAGCAAACATTTCCCTGATATTACCGAGTCCCTGGCCAGTTCTATATGAGAGCAGAGAGAGTTCCAGTACTCCTGGACACACATACGGACAGTGGCCTGAGCAGTAGATCTGGCTGAGCGATAGTTGTCTTGTGCCTGTCTAGTTGGTCTTGACCTAAATCTTACCAATGCATCCCTCTTGTTCTCAAGCACAGGTTGAATGATGTGCAAGGATGATTTGTACCAGTCAGGATCAGATTCTTAGAAATGTGGGAACATAGGGCTGTGGGACCATTGGGCTGTGGGAACATAGGGCTGACCCCATGTCTTGAGTAACACTATATTAGGAGATAGGATAGTTCAGCCTGTATCATTGAGTTTAGCCAAGATAAAAAAGGACTATTTATTGTAGTTACTGAGATTTCCAGGATGTTAGTGAACATGTTATTAGCTTAGAAGCTGTGAAGTCTCAGTCATTTCAAGTAGACCTACCTATGACAGTGATTTGTGCGCGATAGCGTCCGTCTTTGGCAGAGCATAAATGCTATGCTCATGGTGGTGGTTTCTACCTTCATTGGGGTGTGTGAGGCCTTTCTGCTGTTTTTTACAGGGCTAATACAGCTAAAAAACCTTTTGAATATTAGGTGCATTGGGACAGAGTGGACTGGTTGTATTATGCACTGAGAATGAACGAGCAGAGAAGTTGAGCAGATTGAGGAGGACTTCACGGTGCACAAGACTCACCGAATGACGTTCAGACAGGTGAGTAACGTTACTACAAGAAACTTATTCATTGTTAAAACTCTGTACAGATGAAGGCAGCCACCACTACAGTTGCCTAAAAACATAGCATTACTGTGTAGAATATTTTCTTTAATGTGTGTGTTTGTAGGCAGTACTACTGTGTAGCTAGTTTATATTGTCTTTTCGTTTCTGTGTTGACGGCCTTGATGATGCTTTATTCTGTTGTTAGTGGCAGGTTACTTATTTTCTGTGGACTTCCAGTATGATCCTTGTTGCACCCCCGCGGTGTCCATAGCTCCTTTTGTATATTGTTGGTATACAACATTGTGTTACCAATGAACCTATGCTATAGGGAGAAACATCATATTATAATAAACAAGTAGGCTAGTGCTTTGGGGAATTCTTTAGTGGTGTTTGATCTGTAAGTGACATAGAAAAGAGGAGCTGGACTAGCACATGTAACGCTGCTCCACAGCCTCAGGATTAGGAGCTATTTAAAGACCAAAAGCAGATTCTCCTCCTCTACACTCACGTGCCATCTCTGTCTCTTTCCCATACAGTCTATCTTGACACGGCATCCATAGAGACTTAACAGGATAGGACTTCTTTCTTTTTAAGCCTCAGCCACCGAACACTTTCACTATCGTTCACCTTGAATCTAAGTCTTGTTTATCTTTCAATTACTGTAGCTGCAGTACCACATTGGGGTATGTATTTTGTATGTACTTTAAGCATTTAAGTGCTGAACACGCATTAATCAGATCAATTTTAACCGTATAATGCTGTTAATGAAAAGACAAATTGATCCAATTGTAGGCTAAGAATCAGTATTGCTGTTAAAATCTTTAAAATGCATTATTGCACCACAGTAAGACTTGCAAAATACATTCCCACGACTCCCTCTTTCTCTCAAATTCATAAATGTGTCTTTGTAGATATTACAGAGTCTGGCAGGGGATTTCTACATGCATAATGCTCTTAGAGACCATGACCAAAAGACTGCGCTAAAAACACAAGTGTTGACCCAGTTTTCCTGAACCATAACATCATTATTTGGCATTGCTGTTGCTTGTGTGGCCCAAAACACAAGTGCACTCCAGTGTGTAGCGGCTTTCATCCTGTAGCCTTGTCTGTCACTGATATTACACAAATATGCTTTACAATCTTTTGTTAGTTAACTGTTTTCATGGGGTTAGATGAAATATTACATTTTAGAAGTAGAGTTTGGTGGAACGGATGGCACAATAAAGTATTGACACATACAATGTGATATTCTATACTGAATATTTTTAGCCACGCTGGTGGCTTTATTGATAGCAACAAATATTGGATGGACTGCAATTAAATTTGGTACAGATGTCCATGGTTCCCAGACGATGAATTCTAATGACTCTGGTGATCCCCTGACTTTTCCTCTAGCACCACAAGCAGGTTGACATTTGTAGTCAAGAGGAAATGTATCAACACCAACTACTGGATAGATTTCCATGAAATTTGGTACCCATATTCATGTACATTTCTGGATGAATTATTATAACTTTTCACATAATTCATGATGACAAAAACGTTCAACAGCTCTTCTTTATGGGTTCTAGTTGATCACGCATACAGATGATAGTGGCTTGTCAGTTTTCTCCTTGTGTTGGACTAGACCTTGATAAGTTGAACATCAACTGAAATCACTGTCTCTTTACTAGGGCTGGGTATCGTTAAAACAATTTCAATACCGATACAAAGACCATGACTTTGATACCGGTTTCTGAACAATACTTTTATCGATACCAATTTTATAAAAAAACATTTTAACAAAAATAAATTACACATTACGGCACAAATCCTTTATTTTTCAGCTCCTACTAAGTGAACCCTGTCTCTGTGAGTAACATAGAGTTTTTCCTGCATGCCTCGACGACGTGTAACGACAATTACAAACATTATCAGATCTTGGTAGAAACACGCTGCATACTTATTTGCTCACTGACGCTGATAGGATTTACTCCTTAGGTATTGATATTTGGTATTGAATGAGGAGGCATTTTTTGATAATCGATACTAAGGAGGAAATTCGGTTGGTGCCTAAAAAGTATTGAAGTTGGTAACCAGCCCTACTCTTTACTTTAGATTTTTGAAGCTAATAATGTCCGATGTGAGAGAAAAGGAGTTTATAATACAGTGTCATAAAATGTGTTTTAATCTGGACTCTACGTCTACTCTGATAAGCATACTTTAGAAATGACAGGCTATTTTCTCCAGCAGGTGGGAAATGATGTCATTCAGCTGATTTACTCTCCCCTCTCACATTCAATCTATCTCCCCCCATCTCTATCTCTGCATTCCTGTCCAGACAGTTATTAGAAAGAGGACAGTATTACATCCTCTGCTGGTCTGGCCTCTTCTCGCCATCTAGGTGCATCAATAGCACAGTTAATGTTATGAGATGTCACATTGTTACGTCTTGAGAATTGATTTTGGTTTTATCGACCATAGCCTAAGGTAGGATAAGATACAAAAAAGATAAAACATTAATGATCCTAACGGGGAAAGTTGGACAATTTAGTATCAAGGAAGAATATATACTGTAGATTAAAAAAAGAAAAAGTAGATGAAATAGGACAGCTTTAAAAAATAAACAATAGATATAACACATGTAAGATTCAGCGTTTTTATCATAATGGTTTCTTCTTCTGTGTCTGTTTAATGTCTAAAACAACACTAATGCTGTGTTCACACTATGAGCGACAATGCAACAGGCTACAAGTCATTTTCAATGGAAGCCAGCAACATTTAGCTACAATCTGACACCCCACACAGGTGTGATGCACTACAAATGAAAGTTGAGCTGTCCTCAACTTTTTTCAGTGCTCCAATGACACAGTGAAGCAACAACCAGTCATGTTTTTTTTAAGTTTTTTTTTTTAGCTAAGTTAGCTGATGCTATTGTAGCTTTCTGTGCACACAGGGATGCAATAGGGTCATAGGGTGGCAAAACTTGAAACAAAAACAAGTGCTTAACCAACTGTGACTCTGTGACAATGTAGCTGGCCACGCTTGGCCGTTTTGTAGCTTTTGACGCTCGTAGTGTGAACATAACATAAGAGTAGCGCTGCACAATATATTGTCTTTTATCATCATCGCAATATCAAGTGGTGCGGTCGCGAAAGGCTGCAACATATTGCGATAGACACCACTTTTTTGTGTTAGTTGAAAGAACATATCAGTAGAAAACTGCTCATTAAGATATAACTGTCATTCTTTTTTTAATGGTGCCTTTTATGTTTAATTCAATGTTCAATTTGTTTAATAAAAGAATGTTGGGAATGATTTCCTTTTATTTGTTTTAAATTCAACAAGCAAAACTGCTTGTTGAATTTTATAAAAATACTGAAAGTAGCAGAAATGCAGAACTGAGTACATTTTAATATCTAGTTATTTATCGCAAGTAATATGGTTATCACAATATTCAACAACGTTATCACATATCCTGCAGCCCTACATAAGTGTTTAGTTTAGTAAGTAAAATTCAAATTTTGACTTGCCGTGAATGTGTGTACCAAATTTCATATCGATCATTCCAATAGTTGGTGAGACAAATTGTTTTGAAAAATCATCCTCAGAGCTATACCGCTATGTCTACAAAAAGATTGTAGGTCTAAAATTAGTATCAGCCCTGCAGTCCTTCATTGTTACTTTGTAAGGCATTGAGATGGCATAATGACTGTTGAACTCATAAACTTCATGTGAATGTTATCAGCATGGAAATAAATGATTAACACTTATTCCACTCTTTCCTGTTGACCCATCCTCCTCACCTTGACACAGGCTCATATTGGGTGACCTTTGCTACCTGCTGCAATTTACATTTCAGATTGTATACATTCATCTTTTTCACATCATGTGAGTGAAAAATAAATCTCAATGTAATATTTGACTTGGGATGCATTCATGAAGTTATCTTATTTCAAGTTATTAAATTTAGTGATCTTACTTCCTTATATCTTGACAAGGACATTTAAGAAGCTCTTGTAAACGTTAGTAAAACTGGTACTAGCAAACTGTAATGTTTAACTAGTTGGTGGAAAAGTTCACACAACTGCCTAAAAACATTTAAAAAAAAAAAGTAAGATATGTAAACAGTATTTAGATGTCCAGCTTGACAGACTGTAAAGAATGACACGTGTCCCCCTTTCAATGTTTGAAATCCAATGTTTCTATAAATCATTAAGACCCCAGGTTGGATTAATTCATGGTTTAAAACACAAAACAGCCCAATAATCAGGACAGGCACACAGATGGTGGCTGGATCATACAGAGGATTGACCTTGTTTCCTCTTTAGCTCTGGATGTGATTCTGTATAATCCTGGCCCACTGACAGACTGATCATGTGTGGATAAAACGAATGTCAGCAGTTTCTTTTCTGTTTTTGGAAGGAAAAATAAATAAATGAACAACCGCCTCAGTTTGAATACGACCTTCATGTGTCTGCTTAGAACCAAAGCTGTAAAAACAGAGTCAGCAGGCCCGGTGATAAAGCAATGGAGCATTGATACCAAGCCTTGAAAAGATGCGTGCATGTGTGTGTGTGTGTGTGTGTGTGTGTGTGTGTGTGTGTGTGTGTGTGTGTGTGTGTGTGTGTGTGTGTGTGTGTGTGTGCGTCCGTCCGTCCTCTGGATACACTGATGGGTGGTGGAAGGGGGGAACAATGGGGAGGTGTGGAGCAGCAGCAGTTCCACCACATGCCACCCGCTGGGTAGTAGGTGGGGTTTAGGGACCCATGTGGGGGAGTTTGGAGGGAATATACCCCAGTTTTAGCTGCTTCTCTTCTCACGTGAGCATATGCACAGAGAGACAGACACACACAAAAAAACAGACCTGTCCCTAATCTAGATCCCAAATCTGCCCCAGAATGTGATTTTCAATAATCTGAGCCCTTCAGACAAAGCACCAGTGTGACTCACAGTCCTTAGAACAAAAACACAAATAATGCTTAGTGTGTGTGTTGCTTGTGGGTGAGGAGCTGCATGAAATTCCATTCGGTATCTGAATCAAAACACTGGGTGTTGTGGCCTTTTGGTGGTTAAAAAATGTCTAAAATATGATTTTCAAGATATCTAAATAAATGCAAATACCTTGGTGCATTTTTCCACCGCAGAGAAAGAGCGACGTGTACAAATGGTGTAAAGGTCAACATATAATCTTACTTTTTGTTTGTTTTGAACTGTAATATCCTTGTGATTTTGCGAAACAACTATTGTAGTGTTCAAATGCAACATTGGTGTACAAAGAGCACCTTGTTTTCTCACATAATTCTGCCTGCTACTGAGTGTGGTTGATCTATTGGTGGCTTTATGTTATTGCGAAATAAGTGAACCAGAGTGCAGTGTTTTTTTCTGAGGGAGAGGAGGGAGAGAAAATACAAGGGCTGAGGTCAACATGGAGGCCCTGAACCATGAAGTGATCAACTGTTTTTAAGGTGCTTCACTGCATCCCTTTCATCCTTCCGTTAAAGGTCAAATCCAGCCGGGCCACTTTTGAACCAGAAAGGATTCTAGATATTCGGAGAGATACCTGTACAGAAAGAGCTTCACACTGACAGATTATATCACACCTGCTGGGCTACTATAAAACACTGAGGGCCAGATGTACGTACATTTGCTGTGATACTTCAGTTTACGTCGTATTTACCAAACCTACAGTTCATCGGGTAATCAGCGCCTTTCTCCGCCCACTATACCGTAAATTGCGCACATCTTTCTATCATGGATCAGCCACCAAGTCAGTCAAAACAGCAAAAACAAAGCGATAACAAAATGTGCTTGTTCATGAGGTAACAGCTTGATGCGTGTTATTTCGGCATTAGTGGTGGGGAAATGTATGTATTGACTAGTGCGCTGTATCAAACCATAAGTACTGGTGCTATGATACAGCTGAGTGCAGACTGCGATATTCCCACTGCTGATGCTATGACTGTTTGAAATGATCCTGATGCCAATATTTGTAATGTTGCAAGGAGTTTAACAGCTGCTGGAATGGAATGTGAACGCTGAGTCGGAGATTCTATGTCATCTTTGATTTCTTCCAGTAACTGTAATATTGCATGGCTGCTTAATCTGTAACGCTTAATGATTTTGTGTTCACTCAACTGAAAAAGTGTGATCCTTGTGGCAAAAATCTTTTCAGTTCGTCTTGGTCTATCTTTGTCTTGCTCACATTACTGCTGCCATTTCACCAGGAGGCATATGCGAGGAAACCCGCTTGCGGCTGGTTTACACCTGCGTTTAAGAGGCGGAGCAATTTCACCGCAAAATAGAGGCACACTTTCACGGGCGGTTTTTGTACATACCGTGGAATACATAATTAGATGCACTTTACGATTCTACTCCCATCTCTTTACGAGAAACTCCCATTTTCCCCTAGCCTGACAAGCCAGACCCAGATCAAGATGTTGGGTCTGGGAACTCACCATTGACAGGGCTCAATCCGAGGGGCGGGATAAACGGTTGTCTTTCAAATTCCCTCTGCACGCAATAGGATAGCGCTACAACCAGGCAGAGCAACGAAGAAAGTAGCGAAGCTAGTTGATAGATTAAACTTTTGCCGTATCCGGTCGGCAAAACTCCGAACACATCTTCCTTTTTAAAGAATGACTTCAGTGCCGTTCTTTGTTCTTTTCTCAAAGAAAAGCTTAACTCCAAGTCTTCCAGAAGACCGCTGTCCTCAGCAGCAACAGCAGCCATAAGCCCGCCCACCGACTCTATACAAGATGTGATTGGCCTGACTAGAGTTTGATTTTTCCAGCTCGCAAGCCAACGGAGAGTTGCTAGACTGACCCTGGCTGCAAATTACATTTGCTGCCGCTAGGGTGCATCTAGATTTCTAGGCTTCACCCTCCCATGAATGCATATGCATGACACGGAAAAGCAACAGGCACTCTATGCTTTTACCTCAGTGCGGCCTGTTTGTACATACCTCGCCTTGCTTTTACACGCACGTTGCGAAACAAATACGCCTGAAGTGGGCGCAAAAGCGTTGGTACATCTGGCCCTGAGAGAAACAAATGTATCCTTTCATGGTCTCTCCCACTGCTGTCTTCAGAGCATCCCTGCCTTTGTGCAATTTTGTCGGCTCCGTCTTGTGATCTAGCAAAAAAGGGGGGAATGTTTCACACGAGAATATAGGCCACAGTCTCTTTAGGCTTATTACTTCTCCGTGCAAGCTTAAATTATAAATAATGCAAATATGCCCCCCTCACATGCACATACAATCCTTGGTTAGAATTAATTTTTTTTTAGGGTATCCCCCTTTTCCGCTCACACCCTGCTCACTTTTTAATTTGGTCCTTCTCTCTATACCGCCCACCCTCCTCAAGCACTCTCTCTTTCTTATTCTACTGCATCCCCTCCCCCTCTATCCCATTTATTTCTCTCTTTCCTCAATCCCCTAGTCACCCTTTCATTCTCTCCCCCTCTTGTCCTTGTTTTAAGGATCCCTCAGTCTCTGTGCAGTCTGCAGCGGGGCAGATAAGACAGACAGAGGACAGACTGATAATCATGTTTAGCCACAGCGGGGATCCCCTGGCAATGTTCAGTTTTGAATGTTTGGCTGCGGGAAGTTTCAACAAAGATGTGACAGATGTTTGTTATGGTGTGTCCCTATGTGACTCCATACCATTACAAACAGTATGTGTGACTCTATATGTCTGGGTCTGTATGCGTGGAAGAGCAGTAGAATAAGTAAATCTAGTAACTGCTATATATTTACTGAGGGACCCACAGTGCCTTAGTGATTTTAGTAACCTGCCATTGGTTTGGTTTCCTTCATTTGTGCATTTTTCATCTACCTTGCTTGTCCTTCCTTCTTTCCTTTCTCCTCTTCTGTTCTCTCCCCTCATTTCCTATCCTAATTTCTCCTCTACTTTCCTCACCTCTTCTGTCCACTCCTCCCCTCCTGTCTCCCGTTTTTTCCTGTCATCTCCTTCTTTCTCCTCTCCTCTTTTTACCTCTCCTACTCTACCTTGTCCTGTCCCATTTTGTCCTTTCTTCTCCTCTTTTCTCCTCCCCTCATCTCTTCTCCTGTTTCATCTCCTCTTTTGGCTCTCATTTTCTTTCCTCTCTTCCCATCTCTCTCTCTCTCTCTCTCCTATATCCTCCTTTCTCCTCACCCCTTTTATCCTTTCCTCTCTTCTCATTTCCTCCCCTCTCCTCTCCCATCAGGCGAGAGAAGGAGGATCTATGCCACAGGCCCAGCCCCCTGTGCTCTGACTCGTCCACACTGTGTGACAGGGGAAAGCTGGGCTGTCCCGAGCATTATCTAAACACTCATGCACACACATATGCATGCACGCGCACTCACACACACACACACACACACTCACACACAACCACACACACATACACACACTTACACACACAGTAACTGCCTATGCCAGAGCCTGTCTGCGCTCTCAGCTCAAGCCCTCTTAAAGCTGTTTTTCTGCTGGAGATCAGCAAGAGCTAACGACACACAGCTGCCTCTGCTGAAGACAGAAGGACAAGACGAGAACAGAGGGAGGGGAAAAGAGGACAGGAGGGAGGAGAGGACGAGCACAAGAGGAAACAAAACCACCACCAGCCTCTTAACTTCTGTATCTGTGTGTCTCTGGCAGTCTGGTGCAGTCATTCTTCAGCAGGGAGTGTTTTCTGCTGTAGTTCAGGACTTTTTTTGTCAGAGGGGGGTGGAAAAGAAGAGGGGTTGGAGTTCACATGACATAATCGGAGTGAATGGGTTGCCATGGTGACTTACCCAGGGAGCCTGGCCCGTGCAGAGTAAATGGAGGGAGCGCCTTGGACACCAAGTGAACGATAAACTAACGGAGGGGAGTCACCAGTGAGAGAGAGAAAGAGAGGAGAGCGAAGGAGTTGTGGATAACAGAGGGAGCACAGAGGAGCGGAGCAGAGGTTGAGAATGGAGGACGGGTTTTCCAGCTACAGCAGCTTGTATGACACCTCATCACTGCTACAGTTCTGCAACGGTAAAAAAAAACTAATCCTTTCCTCAGAACCCTCCCCCCCCATCCCCTCTTTCCTCGGCTGCATGTTGTTTCTCTGGACTTGACATGTCACCAGCTGACTGGCTAAACTTGACACCAAGTAGAGGTGTGTGTAAGTGTGTCTGTGTTGCAGACATGAGAGCTATTTTAGCTCCAGCTTTTAGGGCTTTGCTGAAAAAGGAGTTCAGCCTTCCTGTTGTTGTGTAGCTTAACACTGTCAAACTAGAAAACATTTGATTTTGAACAGACTGCTGTATATTTGAATAAAACAATCCACCAACTCCAGAGGGCATTTACAGAAAAAAAAAACACACTGTAGAATTAACAGGAAGTTTATGGAATCAAGGCCACAATAATGTCAACAGTATATGTGAGCCAGCAGCCATCAAGACAGCTAATAAACAAAGACAGAGAGAGGATGAGGAACAGTCCTTTGCTCACAGCAGCTGCCCTGCTGCCCTAATTACTCTGGTTCTGCTTGATGTGATGAGGGGTATGTCATGAATATATTTCTCCCCTATTGGCTGATTGCGATCAGTTGGCTAATTGAGACAGAACAGAGATGACAGAACAGGACACTATTGCTCATGTGCTTTGCTGCACTAATGTAATTTATTTGCTGGCAGAGGAAGAAACCATACTTCAGGCTGCTAATGTTATGGGTGGGAGAGGGTGACTCAGGGAAGAAGGAAAGCAGCATGACACATAAGTATGACATCAGTTTAGGATTTAGAAATGTTTAGGATCCAAGAAGCTCTAGTTTCTTTAAAAAAAAAGTAAACCCTGATGTATCTCTTAATATTTAGAAATACCCAAACTACTTAACTATGCTAAAACAAAAAGATCATACAATGGTGCATAAGTGTATCTCAGTCCAACATTTCAGAAGGATTTTACTTTACAATTTTGTTTTTGTTTTTGAGTGTGTTGCTCAGTTTGATGATACCATCACTGCCTGCATACTGACAAACTATGTTAGTGATTATGTTGGTGAGCCCCCTACACAAAGGGGATTATCCCCAACACAATAACCAGTGTCTCTAATAGAGACTACTGTAGCAAAGGGGCTTTAAAAAAAAGCTGTAATGTCGATTTGGGCTCCACTGAACCAGCTAAATAAAGATAGAATTAAATATTTATCATGGAGTGACTGTGTGGTGGTTAGTGAGCGTGAGCTATCATTGTTGCAAGCATAGAGTAATGTAATTGCCATTGGTGAATAAAAAAAATCAATAATATTAACTGTGCTGTGTAAGCACTAGCAGTCGATGGGGGAAGATGTGGGGGAATACTATTGTCTGACAGAGGAAATCACAGAGGTATCTCCCGCCATGCATACTGGGTACCTCACTACTTTCATGAATCACTGATGAGGTGAATCCAGTTAAAAGCTTTTGTCCCTTATGGATTTCTCTCATTAAATGTATAGCAATCATAAAGGAGAAGATGCAGACAAAGAGAAGCAGATGAGTTAGAGAAGCCTATACTGTAGTTGAAATTTGATTATTCAAAACTGAAAGATGTCTACAAGGTTTTATACATTTAACCCTCTGAGGTCTGAGGGCATTTTCAGATATCTTCTTGAATTCTCCTTTTAAGGGTTTTTGCATATAACCTTGATCAAAATGTTCAGAACAAACTCAGCTTTCTGTATAGTGACACCCAAAATTGTTCCATAGCAATGCATAAAGAGATGATTTGGCCCTAAAGCGGAAATATTTCTTAAATCTCTTGTGAAAAAAAAGTCTTGGGTTAACAAAAGTAGCGTAATATTTGAATAAAATAGTAAATAAATGTCTAAAATTAAATTTTGTAATATCGCTTTATGAGTAGGAGTGTTGTATTCATGTGTGCTGAGACTGCCATTGATAACAACGGAGATGGGTTGGTTGGATTGACCTGAAAAACCGGTGTAGCAGGTGTTCAGAAAAGCTCTACGACTACCTCGAGGAAGATGTTGAAAAGGAAATTACTGAGCTTCAAAAATCTCACAAATTACAGTGCAGTGGCATGTACAGCATTTCAGCATGGCAGTATTATATGTGTCACCCTTGAGACTTAGTGTTATGGTGACAGGTGAGAGAAGTTAAGTGTCAAAGTCACTACATTTAGTCAACTTGTGTTTACCCACTCTTAAGTCTCTTGTTTTTTAAGTTTCCCTCCTTTTACTTCTTGCCATGTCATGATCAGCAACCAGAGGGAGAGCGTGCGAGTTGTCTGACACTGCGAGGTTGTTTGTAATCCTTTACAATGTCATGTTTTTCTCTCTGAGAGAAAGTCAATGAAATAAGACATGCTGCTTAGGCGCAGCTGCCAGGGATTTTCCAATCTCCAACCCCCTGCTTTCTCTCTCTCTCTTTCCCTTCACACACACACACACACACACACACACACACACACACACACACACACACAAACAGAGCACACACTTAACTTCACGGCAAGCGAGCAATGCCTTTTTCGTTGTTCCAACAGACTTAATGACTTAACAGACTGCTTAATTGGGTGAGCCTTAGTTAAGATATGTGTGTGTGTGTAAGTGTATACAAGCTACAGTGAGGGAGGGTGTGCTCAAACATCTGCAGGACGTGTGTGTGTGTGTGTGTGTGTGTGTGTGTGTGTGTGTGTGTGTGTGTGTGTGTGTGTGTGTGTGTCAAAGTGATATCAAATTGCTATGCCGCTGCTATCCAGCCTCTTTCTCTCCCTGTCTCTCAACCCGTGTGTTGTGGAGCATCCAACCAGACTAATGTTCAGAGACTAGGTCAGCTAAACTGCAGAAACATGCGCAGGCTGCATGCTTTGGCCTTAGGAGGTCGGAGCAAGCTTATAGGCTAATTGAAATTTAGCCCCATTACACACGGACACAGACATACACACACACACACACACACACACACACACACACACACACACACACACACACACACTGACACTGATTACAGCACATGAGGGAAGTGAATCCTTATTATGGTAAATCAATGAAATCATCATATGGAATCTCCTGGTCCTGGAGCAGAGGACAGTTTTGATTAAATTAGTCTGTGCACCTGGTAATGAGATTGCTGTTGTTTTTATAGAATGTACCACTGTTCTGATATCAGATTAGCAGCAAAGAAAGTGTGCATTTGATGTTTTCATCACTTTTAAGGACCATCCTGCTAGTTTGACCTACTTTGCCTGCTGTTACAGTACCACCAACCAATATCCAAAGCTTAACATAACTTTGGAGTTTGATTTCATGCGTTGCTACTTGATTTCCATTTATTTCTCTACAGTTTGAAAAGCAACCTTTTTTATGCACTAAGCAACCAAATTTATATATTTTCCTACAATGTCCTGTCTGCTTATTGTTTATTTTTCTGGCTTTGAGTTTACAACATGAAATTAATGCTTTTTGACACCCAAATGTGCCACCATGCGGCCGTAAATATTACCTTAGCATTTTGCTCATGATACCACTGTGCCTAAATACAGCCCTACAGAGCTTTTAGCATGGCTGTACACTCTTACTTTTGTTTCCTTACAATAACCCGATTAACAAAATTGTTGCTGATTCATTTTCTGTTAATTGACCAATCTCCACAGGTTGATTTTCATATGACAGAACTGAAGCATGTGGCTGCATGGAAGGTAGAAAATATGAAGTTAAAAAACTTCTGAAAGGCTGTGCTTCTGACTATGATTGGCAATTATGTTGAGTAGGTGAAATGTGTAGCTAAAACATGTGCTATGTGCACATCTGAAGAGCTTATGGGAAAAATAAGTTAATGTTAATATAACAGATGATGGTTGGAGTGATGCTTGGAGGAGTGCAAAAACGCTGAGTGTTTGTAACCGAGTGAGAGCCATGCAACTGAAGCTCCTACACAGGGCCCATATATCTCCCTCTCAACGCCATAAATTCAACTCTAATTCATCTCCACTGTGCCCCAAGTGTAAAATAGAAACTGGTAGTCTTACACATTGTTTGTGGTATTGTCGAAAAGTGCAGCGGTTCTGGCAGGTCATTGGGCAGGAAATCAATAAGATGCCATCTACTAATAGAAATAATAATCCTTTATGTTTGTTACTTGACATATCTGATTTGTCCATTACTGATAAATTTAGAAGAAAACTTCATCAAACACTTGCTTTCTGTGCCAGGAAGTGTATTCTCTTAAATTGGGTCCATCCAAGGTTCAATGGCAAAGGGCCTTGAATATGTTGCTCTGGACTATCTCACATGTAAGCTACACAGCAAAGATGATGTGTTTCGTAAAACATGGGAACCCTTTTTGTCATATGTTGGTTTAAATATTTCTACTATTCTTGCAAGAGGGTTGTATCATAGCTGAGCACGCTCTGCCTCGTAAATGACATCCCAGCATTTAATTAACATGTTTTTGTCTCTGTGTACCTTTCTTTGACTATATGAACGTATAATGCACGGCAATGTATACTTGGTTTATTTTACTTTTATTTTACTTGATTATTTTATTCATATAGGATGACTCCTGAATCTCGCCTGTATAAATTCAAATTTAAATGTATGTGTGAGTCAAATGTATGTTTATGTTTATGTTGTATGTAGGTTATGTTTGTTTCTGTCATATATATACTTGTTTTACCTTTGAAAATGTAATAAACATATAAAAAAAAACATGCACAATCATTAGTGTAAAATCATGAATAAATGTGATCCGTTGTTCATTAGCTCCTGATGCACTAGAAGCTCCTGATGTGTTAATAAGAACATCTTTTAATAAGTAAATCTGGCTCACTTACAGCGCTGTAATACTGTTGATCACACACTCAAGTTCATCTCAAAGCACCCAGCCTCTCCATCCAAACAAATCTATTCGCCTGCATTCATTCGTGAGATTTGTTCGTTTACCTTTTGAGCTAATGATGTCTGCTCAGATTTGGATCAAACATCCTTTTATCTCTGTGCTCCACACTCATGCTGTACAACCCACAGGCACACTGGCACAGCCCTCACCTTACCGGCAGTGGCAATGTACCATGATGGGAACCAAAACGTGCCAGCAAGACAAGTGCGGGGGCCTTGGTGAGGAAGGGAAGAGGGATACAGAGAAATTGGGAGCAAACACCAGCAAAGTGAGTGCATAAGAAAGAAGGAAAAGGAGTTTGAATTTGTAGGAGTGCAGATGGGTGGGATAGGTGTTGCAGGGCAGAGAGGGGAAATTAATAAAGATGGAGGCTCGTTTGATGTTTGATGCACAGTAGAGGTGACACAACTCCATCCAGTCTCCTCCCGTTCTTGGCTCAGCATCTATAAGTATCGCCATCCAAACCCTGATTCATGATGGCACATGTAGAGGGATTAGGATTAAAGCCCCACTCACGTTACCAACCACAGTAGCCAAGGAGGGATGCCAGGGAGGAGGAGATGGAGGTGTATGTGTTTGTATGTGTGTGGGTCAAGTGTTTGACTTGAAACTTCAGTTCAAAAAATATTGCTAGGGCTTTTGTCTTCTTTGATTTACTATAAATTGTGGTGAAAAATAGCTCCCTAAAGTGAGAAATCAAAGTTATGCCTTCCTGTTGAGGTTAAAGCCACATGGATTGATTCTCATCTTGAAAATATACTGTATATTTACTAGAGAATATCGACTCTTCTTCCTCATTTTCCCCTCTTTCCCTGCTCTTTAACATTATCTATCAAATACCTAGTAAAACCTACTGGCAAGCTCACCTGCACTCTGATATTTCCCCACTCGTATAAAACTGCACAAAATGTCAATAGAGAAGCAGAGAGAGGGGAGTATTAGGAAATGATGCGTCTGTCCACCATCATTCATCTGTAACTGCACCATGTACCAGAGTAGCAGTTTAATACATATCGACCTGAATGAGATAGCTCATCCACTACTGCTGATTCATTTATAGGTTGAGTTTGATTTTCCATTGCTCTGTCAGTTAGAGCATAAACTACTCTCCGTTTCTTTTTTTATGCCACTCCAGTCTCTCTCACTGTTGCTGGATTTCATGCATTACCACTCTGACTCTCTCTGTCCTTCACCCTGCTTTACTTACCCGTCTTTCTCATGCTCTTTCTGTTTTCTCTTCGCCCTCAACCCTACGTCAAACTCTCTCGTGCTCTTTGTTTTTTGTGCGAGTGCCCCGAGTGGAGCTCAGTGTGTTTTTATCTCCAGACAGACATTCAGATATTGAGCCGGTGGTTTGGGCCTCTGTAGTCATGAGTCACACTACCCCCTCTCCTACTCCTTATCTCCCTCACTTTTTTTCTCCCTTTTTCCTGATAAGGGTATGCCTTGCACTTTCTCTTTCACTTTCATGCTGCATAATAGAGAGCCATTAGCTGTTACACAGAGACAGACAGTGTGTGCTCATTAAACGTGTACACGTTAGAGCTGTATTGAGTGTGTGCAGCATGCTACAGCAATATATACTCTGCATCTCCTGCTCTGTGGTGTCTTGTCGAAAACAGCAGATTGTGCTGCAGGAGAGTCAAGCTGTGTGTTTGAGATCTGTGGGAGCCAGCAGATCTGTGGCTGCCCTTGCTGCCAGTTGAGAAATAATGCCACTTGCGTAACAAAAGCAGTCCGGTGTCCATGTAGTGCCAGCCCTGGACACTGGTATCCCTGGTATTCATGTGCCCTAAATAAGGTACTTGTAAGTAGGGTATTCTATAGATACTTACTGTATAGAAAGTAAAATATATCTGCATAGTACAATATGTAGTGTATAGAAGAGGAAGATTAGGACACAAGCCAGGATCATACTGAGTCAAGATCAAATGAAACAAAATGGCAAACAGCAGCGTGGAGGGCATTTTAGCAGAGCCGTGTACAGCCCCAGTAATGAAATGATTAATTGACATCTGTCCAGTATCTCCATACACGCGGAACAATGCCAGTGAACAGATTAACATTGTTATGGACAATTCTGCCCTACATCTAAAGGGCACTAACTAAGATCTAGACTGTGTGACATTGAGTAACTGAGTAATTATTCTCATCTTCATAATCTGCTTCTCAAACAAGAATATTATGATATGATGTTTAGGACTGCAACTCATTTTCATTATCATTTAAAAAAAATGCCAGTTACAATTTCCAAGAGCCATAGTTGACGTTGACTGTGTGAAAAACGGTCCAAAACCCAAAGATACTAAAAAAAAAAGAAAAGCAACAAATCTTCACATTTGAGAAAATGGAACCAGAGAATATTTCTGCAGTTTTGCTTGAAAAATTACTTAAATGATAAATCGATTATCAATTTTCTGTTGTGTAATTTTTGCACAAATGAAATTCACCAGTCATGATATTTGAGCTGTGTAATAAAAACTTACTGTTTCCCATTTTTAGGGCTGAATGCAACTTCAGCCATTGTTATAAAGGCAGAGTGGGTCAAATGATTAGTATTGCAATATATCAGATATGTTTCTCTCTCTCTCTCTCTCTCTCTCTCTCTCTCTCTCTCTCTCTCTCTCTCTCTCTTATCTTTTTCTCCACTGACACATTCACGCACCCTCATCCTCATGACCCACTAAAACAATCAGGCATGTAAAGCAGAAGTGTGCGAGTTCATGTAAAAAAAAAATATATGTGTGTGTGTGTGTGTGTGTGTGTGTGTGTGTGTGTGTGTGTGTGTGTGTGTGTGTGTGTGTGTACCATCACAAGGTCAAGAGAGGAGACACACAGGCTGCATGAGTCCTTGAACAGGATGTCATAGATAAGTAAAAATACCATGAAAGAGCCAGAAACAGAATTGTGTTGGTAGGGTGCTTCCACTCTACATGGTAACACTAAGAAGAGCGTTGACTTCTACCTGTGGGGGAGGGCAACTAGTAACCTAATAAATCACACAAGACAGCAGAATCCCATGGTGGCGCCATTATTTTTAGTCTCCACTTGCTGCTAAAAGTATTACCAAAGCTATTCTGTCCAATCAAAGACTCAAGAAAAGAAAAAAGGGTTTCAATTATGAATTTTTACATATGAAGAAGCTGCAAAGTGCACTCAGATATTCAAATGTGTTTCAAATTAGTATGCAAATGATTTCCAGAACAGATCATCAGTGTGTGTCTGCGTTAGCGCAGGTATGTGAGTCCGCATTCATGCGTGCACATGCATGTCTGTGCATATGAATGTCTGTGCATACATCTCACCTTTTAATCCCACAGTACGTCAACAAACCATTTAAGATGAATTAAAGATCAATTCAATTACTGTGACAAGGTGTGTTGGCTCGATTATATTTATGGTAATAATCTCCATCAGCGTATTGTCTCAAGTGGACCAAAAGTCACAGCCCACTGATTTGGTCGCTACTCATCTCTAAACCCTGGCCAGGATTTTATCTGGTCAGTTGTGATGTGAACAGATATAATTAACCTTTCAATGCCCGTGGTGAAGCTCCCAGAGGCTGCCCAGCACTCTAATTGGTCCCTTACACCTGCTGTGAACAAAGGGGAAGCCCTGTGTGTGTGTGTGTGTGTGTGTGTGTGTGTGTGTGTGTGTGTGTGTGTGTGTGTGTGTGTGTGTGTGTGTGTGTGTGTGTGTGTCCGTCCGTCCGTGTGTCCCATTGCATGTGTTCAGCTGCACTATAACAGATGGAGAGGGAAAAGAGGAGAATCCCATTAGAAATTCCATTAAAAATAGATTCATCAAGAACACAGCTGCAGAGATGAGAGGAAAGAGGATGGACATGAGTATTTGGTTTGTTTACCCCTCTACTGTTGTCAATTTATCAGTTTCAGTGAGGGGTTAAATGAAAATGCTTTAACAAATGTAACAATGTATCTTGCTTTGATTGGCCAGCTTTGTTGTTACAGGGTATGTTTTTTGTTTCAAATTAGACAATATGCTTTAACTTCCAATAGTTGTAGTACAGCTAGGATTCAGCATGATTTCAGCAATCTTTCATCATGAACATTAGCGACAAATATCACATTTTGTTCTCAGAATCACAGTGAAGGTTAACAGTTATGCAGCCAGAAAAACATTACAGTAGAAAACATGCTGCCATTCACTCAGATTAAAAAGCCAACAGGTGCTCTGCAGATTTACAAATAAATATTAAACTTCAAATACTGTAAATAATGAATACAATTAAATATGCTAATGTGTCAAATGTATTGCTTTCACTATTTTCAAAATTAAAATGAGCATATATTTAAGGTGCACAGGGGCAAACCGAACAAAACAAAACAAAAAAAGGTTGCAGGCCTTTTGATGTTGGGAGAGAGAGCATAGCCCGCAGGTCTGGTTCCACTGACAGGTGGCTTCTTGTCTTGTTGTTATGTATACCAGGGATGACCGAGACAGATCACAAACTGTATATGATGATGGGAACATCCTAAAACACAGTGAATGCAGACAATGATAGATATCTGTCTTTCACCCGCAGCCAAAACCTGTCCATTCAGTCTTTAGCCACACACAATAAATGAACAATGATATGGTAAATCTTCCGGCACCCATATCCGTTCTCAAGGCACCCACTTTGGGAACCACTGTTCAGCTGCACTGATGCAAGGATACGTCTTTTCTCAAATGTATGTAGAAAACTTCACAGTTCATTCTTTCAGACTCTTTTGACACAATTTTACATTTCCTGAACAGATTGTTTTTTTCAGCTTTACATTCAGAATTCTAACCCAGAATACAGTCTGCTTGACACCTGTCCTAAACTGTGTGACCACAGAGAGCAACGACAATTTAATGAGGTGGCCTTGTGAGGTTTTTTGCTCACTCAAGCTAAACATGGAGGTGACAGGCTCAAGTTTGTTTTTTGGGTGATGTCAAAGCTCTGTTTATGAAAATAGACTGCATGTAGAAGCAGAACACAATAGTAAATTATCACAAAATAACTCCTGAGATGAACAGAGACGTGTAGCAGTGTGAGTGCATTGAAGGGTAGAATTCAAGAATAGAAAACACACAAAACCAAACTTTCATTGCACAGTAAAATCAATTTTCAATATTTCTCTTTAGTCTAGTTGTGTAATGATCTTGTCTGCTGCCAGCAATGCTGCTGTATGTTCTCTCCCGTCCAGATGGTAGATGTATGATTGGTCGATTTTCAGGATGCTGAGTCTCTGGCACACATATTCTGTCACAGTGTCTCTGTATGGTGTGTGAGACAATCCTCACACACCATGGAAATCTGGTTTCCCATAACAATACTTTTACTGGATGGAACAACACGTGTGTTGCACGCATGCACACACACACACACACACACACACACACACACACACACACACACACACACACACACACACAGGCTCCATCCATTGGATAGAGCAAGTGTCCCGCCTCCTGTTCCTTCCTGGTTGTTTGTTACTAAGGGACAAAGCCCTGTTTTATGTGGAGAAAGGTTGAGATTGACAAAGAGGCTTGTTCAGAGCCTGGAGTCTCACTGCCAAGCATGACTTAGTGCTTCTGTTTCTTCCCTAAAAGTCACAGCACTTAGTTAAATTCTAATTTAGACAGAGATGTCATATAAAATGTATCATGTTGTCCTTAAGAGCCATGCTTTATTTACAACCTGTTAAGGTCCAAATCATCTGTGTTTTGATGACTATTGTTGCCATAACAACTGCCCCCCTATTTTTATGAGTCAGCAAAAAGCTCCTTTGTCATTCAGAGACTGGGGTTGTCTGTTTACAATGTCATGGCTAACAATGTTATGGCTAACCTACAATGTTATGGCTTTATGGGATTTGTTTTAGAATATTACCAGAATCATCACAGCTGCAAACGGAAAAATATGGCAACCCATATGCTTGCAAAGCAAACTTGCCCTGTTCTCAGAACTGTTTGCACTCTGATTGCTTATCCTTCAACCCTTTCTGCCAAAATGCACCTGTCTGAAGAACTCACTCACTAGCAATGGAGACTACTAAATGGAAACGTAATTACACACTGTAAACACATTGAATGGCTATTGCTGAAAACATGGCAACCATAAATGGTATCAAAAACAGGGTTTGATTTATTGAACATCTTAAGAATTACAATTTTGAATGAAATATTTTGAGCTGCACATATCCAGCATAATCCCTCCGCCACACCGTGAACACTTCCTCTTTGACAGAAGAGTGTGTTGGAGGTGTGTGTGTGTTTTGTCAATGCAAGGTGTTGGCATAGTGGTGTGTATATACAGTATGTGTTTGAGTTAAGAAGGAGTTATTCTGCCTCAATGGGCCATGTCGTTTAACTTTATTTTTATTTTTCCTCATCTCTCTCTCTCTGTGGCTTTCAGACTCTTCACACTGTCTCAGAATTAAATCAATAAACCAAAGTCAAATCTTATATTTCATTCAAAATATAGGGTCGTTTCAACCATTTATAACTAAGCGCTGGCTGTATCCTATTTGACCTGATATTGACCCCAGGAAGGATGTAGCTGATGGGGGGAAGAAAGGGTTTAATGTGTTCGTACATGGACAGTAGGATCTCTCGTGGGGGTCATTTGGTCTCTCTTCATGCTCTTCTGTAATCCAGACACACACTTTTCATGACCTATATACACACACACACACACACACACACACACACACACACACACACACACACACACACACACACACACACACACACACAGCTCTTTAGCTTGATATCTCTCTGTCAGTCTTTTTGTGATTTTGCACTATTTCTGTTTTGATATTTAAAAAAAAAAATAATAAGCTCTCCCTGCCATGTCTTTCTTTCATTCTCTGAACTGTCTGTTTTCTTTTCTGTAGTCTTTACTCAGTGTGAGGGCTTCCCCTCCTCTAATCCACCTCTGTATATTTATAGCTCCTAAGCCCCAGTCCAGCAGGAGCCATCAGAGGCAGCTTGTAAACCAAGCAAAGGTCTGTCTCTTTAATCTGGCCAGTTGATTAGCTAATACACCTCTGTCAGGTCATCCACGCTGTACGCTGCAGGTGATCCATAGGATTGATGACACTTTAAGTAACTCTTTTTTTCCTCCTCTATTTCTCTCTTTCTCCAATCTCTAACTCAATTGGTTTAGCAATTTTTCACTCTGCTGAAATGTACTTGATGGATGATTTCCATCATATTTGGATATGAATGATTTCAGTCATACATGCAATTTCCTAAATGCTGTAATTTCATGCATTACATTTTTCATGTCTTGTGCTCTGCATAATATCTGAACTACGGTGAAGAATTTGCCATTCAGCAACACACATAGACATTAAACTAGGACTGTCAAACGATTATTTTTAATCGCGATTAATCGCTGAATTTCTATAGTTAATTGCGATTAATCGCATGTTTTATCACATGATTAAAATTCTATTATTTTGCATTTCAGAACTGTTTTTAAGTACATATTAACAATGGAAAGCAATTCTTACCAGTGTATCTTGATTGGGAATCAAATGAATGCAAAGAAAGTTACTTTATGAACTTGATTTTAAGATTTGTATTTGTTTATTATTTATTTATTTACTGTAAACAAAAGAAAAATGTGTGAATCTAGTCACACATTTGAATCTAGAGTCAATATAGTGTGCAGTAACTCCTAAATAATTTTGATTACTCACTGACGTCCAGTGATCACCTTGCATCACTTTGCAGCAGTTCCACTGTGGCTGCTTTCTCCGTGTCGTACAGGCGTGAAACTACTGTCCCCCCTCAACAGCAACGTATAAGACGGGTCAGAACATGCCAACCATAGTACGTCTTTAAGACCCGAGTCTTCTACGATGCTGACAGGTCTGCAGTTAGTTGCCACCCATTTTGCAAGAGCGGTAGTCATTGTTTTGGATTTGGTTTCATCCGCGGGTCGGCAAGTAGCACTCTCCAAAATAGTGCTTTGCCTGAGCCCGCTAACATCACCCTGAGTCACGTTAACTGTACTACTATGCTTAGCTCGTAGGTGGTAGCTCAAGCTTGACGTGCTTTGGTGATATTTTAATTCAGCTTTACACAATGTGCATATAGCTTTCGACCCGTCTGGGAGTTTTGGAAAATAAAAAGCGCCATTCCGAATTTCGTTGCTGCTATCTTTTTCCATAATGCCTGCAGCCTGCAGCAGTAGGATATGTTGTTACGAGGAAGAATGGCAAAGTACAGCAAAGGGTCAAAATAGTAGCCTCTTAGGCACGACACGAAGCTGAGTGAAGTGAAAATAAATTAATAAATGGCGGCATGCGATTAATGCGATTAAAAAAAATGTACACGTTATGCTCGGCCCTACATTAAACACATATACACATTTTATATTAATTCTACTTACTTCTTCTATTCTATTTAAATACAGCCTCACAGAGCTACTAGTATGTCTGTAGACTCTTGTTTAATTATCAAGGTTAATCACTGCCCCACCTTCATTCAACTCTGCCTCCATCTTATCCCTCTACCTTTCTCCCTGCCTGTCTCTGAATCACTACCTCCTGTACCTCCTGGCATATAATTTAGTTCTGCATGCCACTTCATTATGATTAGGTCCGGACTTCCATTAGTGAAGCCAGTCGCAGACTGAAGCCAGGTTGTTTAATAAGTATGACTCGTTGGACTTGGGAGAAATGGCTTTCCTGAAGGCATAATCTGCAGCAGCTGAACTGGCACGATGGCAGCGCACCACCTGGCCGTGTGCATTCATGTTTTGAAATTAAAACCAGTTGGCAAAGTGCTGTTTGCTCTCTGCATCCAGCAAGTAGATAGATGCGCCAGCAGTGTGGTATCAGCGCTACCTTTCTGTCTCTGAAAAACAGGAATTGTTGTCATAATGTTGTGACAGGCCTTTTCCTGCAGCCTCTTGTTTCTTTGATGTGTTGGTTTTTTGCAAACACTGGTTGTAGTTTTTCAAAACCCCCCATTGTGGCGCAGCTTAACCTGGGCGCTGAACCTTCCATCAAGTCAATTCGGCTTTATTGTTTGGCTTCTTTGCACCGCTGAGTGAAAAGAAAATAGACATCAATCACTCTGCTTGTCAGTGGATTATTGCCAAAGTGTGCAGGAGTATGCAAACACATGGTGAGACAGCTGGTATCATGACATTTCCTTAGATTCAATTTCCTTAACGTAATTTTCTTTTATTCCTTGAGTATGTATTTATAATCATATCCTCGCGTGTGTGTGTGTGTGTGTGTGTGTGTGTGTGTGTGTGTGTGTGGTATACGGAGGGAAATGCAAGTCTGTAAATGTTCCAGTGAAGGAGTGAGTCAGCTTGAAAGCCAGACCGCTCAGATCAACACAGGGCTGCTGCAGAAGATATTTTATAGATGAGGTTTCTGTGCATTGCTCAAAATGTGAGAGTGCTCCCTCTGCGTTGATCAGAAGGATTTACCCAGCGCTATTTTAGTCTTTTTACTTCTTCTGTGTATTGATCGTTGTGGTTGATGAGAGTGCAGAAGGGGGGAAATGATTCAAAGCATGGGTGCACACTCCAGTGTTCATTATTGATGGCAGTAAGGTCAGTAAATGACTTAGAAATAAGATGGAGATTAACGTAGGGGGGAGGGTGTGGATATTTTAGAGCAGGAAAAATGAACTGAGGAGCCTGAATGCCTGTTTTCTATTTGCCCTTCATTGAGTCCCTGTGGCTGAGGTGATGGACAAGCACTTAAGCAGGCAGGTGGTCCTGCGAGAATGACATGGCCTTGCAGAGGAAGGTAATAGCAGCGTGTCACGATGCATTAGGGTGAGCAGATAGATAGGCTCAGAGATGTCTCGGATTTGTGACCCAGCTACATATTGACCAGATAATGAAACTAGGACAGAAGAAGACATGAAGTAATGAAGAAATTAAGTAATTTAAGCAGCCGGCTGACAGGTGTGAATAGCACACTGGAGCAAGGGGAGATTGGTTGGGTGTAATAATCTGCTTTTGTTGGGATGAAAGAGAAACACCAGGGGTGTATGTGGTGATGGATTTATTGTTAAATGAAGATTGACATCTTACTTATTCTGACTCTCTGGACAGAAAGGCTGTGACCCGAGACCTGAGTGCTGTCACATGAAGAGCAAATTTAGTCGAGTTCACACACACGACTGTGCTGTGGTCACATCAGTGTCACACCATCAACACACATTCTTATGTATGAAAACAAACACCGAACTTAAGCTCTACTGACCTTTTCTGATTTCAGCCCTGCCTGTGAACACGTTATGGGGCGTTAACTTGCCCCAGAGGTTTTAACCAGGGAGCAGGGTGACTGACGGAGGATGTTAGCGCAGAGCCGGGGAATCATGGCGGTGACAGCCTGTCATTGTACTTCAACGACTGATGGTATCATGCTGTCATTGTGTCAGTATTGGGAGCAGACCCACAACACATGCTGAACAGATAATAGAAGCTTTATCTCTGGATATTCACTCACATTCGCATGTGAATATGAACAAGGGCCGCTTCAAAGGTGAGCAGAACGTTATTAGGATTCTTTGGAAAAGGCTGGTGGTGTTCAGATGAAGTAAGATTGGTGTTATGAAACAAGAAAGCATTTCCTTTGATAAAAAAATCTGTAAGGAAAAGTTTGAGCATATTATACTTCACTGCTGGGAGTGTAATAATGTTTTCATTATGGAATTTCACTTGGTGGCCCGGTGCATTGTCATTGTGAAGTAGTGTGTCAGTGAAATCTTTTCTTATGTGTCCAACAAGCTATTAAACACAAGACCCCAGTAATGGCTGTGACAGTGACTAAAGGGACACTTTTCTGTGTGTATGTGTGTTACATGCACCCTATAACTGGTGTGTTTCTGTGTGAACGGTAATTGGTTGATTCAGCCATTCTGAATCTGCTCCGATTTCCATTTTCTGCAATAAGCATAAAGTGTCCCATCTGCTTAATGCACCAATTTACCATCCTGTCTCATTGAGGGTGTCCCTGACTAAAACAAGTCATAACCAGCAAACCAGATCACTAATTTGTCCCATAAACAAATCTGTGAAATTGTATGTTCTGACAATTCAATTAAAATGACTTCATTGGACCTTTAGGATTAAACACTTCTGTATAAGCTACTTGTAGTGATGCATACAATCTGTGTGATGGTCTTACAAACAGAGACTTGTATATCACATTTTCACATTTCAATAATTATTCACTCGTCAAGAACAAAATTTGTAAGATTGTCGTGGTTTAAATAAACGTATCTGTATTAGGAATTTTACTCAAGAATTTATTTGAATTATTGATTGATTGATTTTTGGTTGATTTAAATTGTTTTTTATTGCCAACAATGCCTAATCTACTGTAATCATTTATCAAGTAAGACCAGCAACAAACCTCAGTATTGGTTCAGAAAATCTCAAATGTTTATTCATCATTTTCACGCTTTAATGTTATGATAAAGAGTTATGTCTTGTGTCCCACGTGTGTGCTATTGCAGTAATGATTGAAATGTTTTTAATAATAATAATACCATACACCAGAGATCTTCAACAGGGGGTCCGGGACCCCAAACGGCTCCACAGAGTCACTGCAGGGGGGTCTCCAAATTATTGTCAATTTTTCAGTCTTTTCATAAATTAAAATGTCTTAACATAATTCTAATATATTATTAGCAAATATAAATCCCAGCTGCTTACTGGCCTATAGGTAAGGTAGTCACTAAGGCCATCCACAGATACAGTTCATCCTAAGGATTCACTGTGCCACATGTATGTTTAACATTAAAACATGATTTATAAAATCATGCCAACAATTAGTAGGTTAATTTAATAGCTTAGTATTCTATGCAAAAAAAGATATGTATAAAGGCTTTAGGCTGCCCTACATGTTATTGTAGGCCCAGTTTAATATGCAACATAATTTTATACAATATATGTAGTAGGGGGTCCCTGCTCCTTCTCTCTTTCAGTTAAGGGGTCCTTGGCTTAAAAAACATTGAAGACTCCTGCCATACACTGCAAGGATCTTTTTATCTACAAGCAAATATTTGAGTAGCAGCTCTGGTCAGGGATGTGCTGTTGTAATGATACATCTTCTGATGCTAGGGGATGTCTCATTACAACAGCACATCCCTGACCAGAGCTGCTACTCAAATATTTGCTTGTAGATAAATAAATCCCTTAGCAGCTTTTGTTTATCAAAGAGATTCAGAGGCTCATCACAGCACTTTGTTTTCACCAGAAATTCTGATATTTCACACATTTCAATATGTTAAAACGCTGTTGTACTTGATTGTGTTTAAAAATGTTAGTTACAGAAGTCAAGAGTTTCCTCAGATTTCCATAATATTACCAGGCAGTCAGGATTCAACTCAGATTCTCAGAAGGAACACAGACTGCAGATCTGCCTAATCACCAGATGCTTGCTCTCTAATACATAATGCATCAGACTGTTATTACAAGTCTGCGGGGAAAACACAACAGTCATTTACATTAATATTTCATCAAGCCACTGTGACATCAAAGTCCTAATGGAGGAGACCCTGCGTGTGTTATCATTAATGAAGTGGACCCTGGTGGCCTGTGCTTGGCCTCTATTGGGGTGTCAGGTGAAGAGGTGATATAATGTGTTAAGTTACTTTAAATTCAAAGAACAGACGGGCATTAACAAACAGGCTCATGAATAAAGGTTTTAATAGAAAAGCTCTTTGAATCACACAAGGCAAAGGCTTTTCACAAAGAGACTGAAAGCATAAAAGTGAGCTCGTCGTTTGAAAGGAGTTTGCTGTTTGTATTCGATCCCTGCTTTGCACTTTCTTATTCTATGTTTTTGTCTCCATCTCCATGAAATAAAAGTAAAGGTATAAAAACAGATAGCAGAATCTATCCTTTATACACAATGTCATTGTTTTTTTTCACTAAACACTTTGGCAAATATCCCTATGTTCCCTTATTATTAAAGAGTCTTGAAAAAGACACGTTCTGAAACAGGATACATAAAAAATAAACCTTTCTCTCTAAAAAGATGTAACAATTTTATGCTAAGCTAACATGTTCTGGCTGTAGCTTCAGATCGAACACAGACATGAGAGTGGTATCCATTTTCTTCTCTAACTCTCGACAATAAAGCGAATAAGCATATTTCCCAAAATGTTGAACTATTCCTATAAAGAATGTTGTTGTGTGAGTAAGAATGTTCTATGAGCAACTCATTCTGCAGTAACCAACAGTAAACGGCACTAACTGACTTATATTTGATAAGAAGTGAAAGGCTACTATTTGCCTTTGCATTGTGACATTTTCCACATCTCTGACATGAGCTCACTGTTTCCTCAGATGACAGTGCGTCAGCATCCAGCAGTATGGAGGTTACCGACCGCATCGCCTCCCTGGAGCAGAGGGTCCAGATGCAGGAGGACGAGATTCAGCTGCTTAAGTCTGCTCTGGCCGACGTTGTGCGCAGGCTCAACCTGTCCGAGGAGCAGCAGGCCATAGGCTCACGCAGAGGACCCACCAAAGGTAACATACATACATAAGCATACTTTTTTGTGGGTTTTTGAGTTACTTCTTCTGGGGTGTCGAGCAACAGGGTCTGCAGTTCTTCTGGCTTACACAAATGTTTTTGGAGATTTTTCTCCTTTTCCACTTCGTTCTCTCTCTTTCCTGATGATGTCTCCTTTCCTTTAAATCCTGCTTATTTCCTTCCTCTTCCTGTCACTTCTGTCCCCTCTCTTCCTGGACTTTGTTGTGTCATTAAATGTGTTGTGCGTCATGTGTATAGGCCCTGCTTTGATGAGAAAGTCTCCCTCAGCAGACAGCAATGTGGGGAAGCCAGGTATGCTGACTGTGAAGTCCGTCTGCACTAACCAGGCTTGGTGTTGTGTTTAAAAAAAGCACATTTCAGTCACTGCTTGCTAGTAATATAATGTAAATCTAGTGTAGTATTTCACTCGGACACACAGTTACTTTCAGTATTGTACTGCCTGAGGTCAATGCACTGTGACCTGAGTCTGAAGACACAGATAGAAACAGATTTTTTGTTAACCAGGGGGAATGTGTGTCTGCAGTATATACATATAGTCCAAGAAATGTCACAACTTAGTGTGAGTAAGCTGCTAAGCTGCATGTTTTGTGTTCACCTCTGTGTATGCAACCTTTATGTTAAAGGGAAATTCCCGCTACATCACACATATTTTCCCTATTCAATTAGAAAGAGCTGTTGTTGATGTATTTTGTTTTATCCCCTAATCACATGGACAAAATAACAGGAACACTTGGTAATGTAACACAATCCGCCACAAATTACATCCTCAGCCCCATAAGATACGGTAAAGGAATAGTTTGACATTTTAGGAAATGCTTATTTGCTTTCTTGCCGAGAGTTAGTCAAGAACATCGACATCACACTTGTGTCTAAATATAAAGTTACAGCCAGCAACCGGTTAGCTTAGCTTAGCATAATAACTGAAAACATGGGGAAACAGCTAGCCTGACTGTTCAATGTTAACACAATCCTCCTACCAGCACATGTAAAGATAATTAATTAACACACTATATCTTGTTTGTTTAATTCATACAAAGTTTAAAAAGGACAAATTGAGATTCTAGCCAGGCTAGCTGTTTCCACTTGTTTCCAGTCTTTGTGCTAAGCTAAGCTAACCAGCTGTTGGCTGTAGCTTTGAATTGAACAGACAAACATGAATCAAAATGGTATCAATCTTTTAATTCAACCCTCAGCAAGAAATTAAATAAGCATATTTCCCAAAATGTCAAACTATTCCTTTAAGTAAGAGTTGAAACAACACACCTCACAAGTAAAAGGCACAACTCTTAATTTACTAAACTCAAAATGAATGCTATTCATTTCTCCTGTGGACCCCAGGAAGAGTAGCTGATGTTTTGCATCAGCTAATGGGGATCTTAATAAAATCAAATCAAATCCGCCTCATATCACTCAGCTGAATGCAGCATGTTCTCATCTGTTTTCTGAGCAATTTAAGAAGCAAATGTAAAGAAAAAAATACAGCACATCATAATGGAAATAAGATTACGGAATGGAAATATAGATTGATCAATGATACGCTTTTCCGTTTTTGTGGTATTTTTCTTGTGTAACAATACTGTGTCAATTTCCAGCTGAGGTGTTGATACAATGCCTTTTTATGTCCTCAAATGTGCATGTGAGTGATGAAACAGAAACAGATTAGGATTCTGCGCTGCTGCCAGTTTCAGTCTCCGGAGTGACTGCGGACGGATGGAGTTTCAGTTTGATTTGGACTGCTTTCCGTTATTGTTCTCCATGTTTAGCTGCAGGGAGTCAGCAGCCTGCTCCCCTCTACTGAAGCACAATGATCTATTTCAGAAAGCTTAGCACACGCACGCAGACTGCATATGGACAGTCACATACAGAAACACACACATTCATCTTTTTTAACATGCTAACAAAATTACAACCTCAATGTGCCCCTGCTGAATATTAACTACATGAAAGATAATGTAAGCAATATGTGTGTGTCACTGTGTCCCTGAATGCATGTGTGTGTGTCTGCCAGTGGGATGAAACGGGGTCTATTAAATATTTATCACTGCAGATAAAGCTGCAGCTTGGATTTGTTATTCTGGGCTTGCCTGATGTGCGTCGTGCGTGCATGCGTACATATATCATCTTTATATAAAAGTGATCGAAACAGACCAATATCATCAAAAAAACATATTAAGTTAAGATAATTTGTATTTGCATCACATTTAGGATTTCTCTGGTGTGGGAATCTCATGTGCTGCCTCTACTTTTACCCTTATAATATATTACACTGTGTAATTATTTGTCTCTTTGAACTCTCAATTATGTGTGTGGTGTTTAAGGCTGCAACAATAACTAGTACACTACAGATCAAGTAAAATTAAGTGTTGCAGTTAAATTTGAGTTTTTAATACCATCATTATTGCATTAACCAACAAAAAACCGAGACTACATGGGGACAGGATACTGTGCTACCTCAGTAATTACACATTTGTATGGAAAAAGCTGGGCTTTTGGTATTCTTAAGAAAGTGTATAATGTTTTTAATTGAAAATATGTTTTTATGTGATTATTGTGGTTTTTAAGGCCAATAGAAAACGTTAAGACTTGCAGTCTAACCATATTTGCTCGTAATACTGACTGAAATAACAACAGGTGAATTGTGAGAACAAAATGTCAAACCCAATAATGCTAGTAATGCTGTAGAAACATGCATATACAGAATGATGTCATTAAACTTGTTACTACAGTGAATGCTGGGAGGCTTTCCACTCCCCTTCTGGAAGACAAGTTTTTTAATTAACAAGATAATGATACACCGGGAAATGCAATATTTCTGGCCAGCCTTCTGTTGACTCTCTCTAATGACACCACATTAATGGACCCTGGTACTAGTCTTGTATCCTGTTTTTTTCTGAATATGTCTGTTGTCTTTTTCTTCCAGCCAGGCCAATGATTGCCACCCTGCCGTTACGACCAACAGTCAACAACGGGACCATCCTACCAAAGAAAGGCAGCCGCACTCTGCCCTCCCCATCTGGATCTGGATCCAGAAAGGACTCCAGCACAACAGCCAGCAAGAGGTGAGGAAATACAAATGATCCCTAGCTACTTAAATTACTGTGTGACCTATACTTTAATGTTTGCAGTTTGTTCTATATTATTCTATTATCATGTATCTATTGCATTATTTCGACTTTTAAGGAGGTTATTCTCATTTGTTTTTGACTCGTTCCAAAGGAGATATACATGAAGGTTTGCGCTCAAGTCTAGTGTTCAGTCTAAGTGTCTTAAGTGTAGTGTTGCTTTACTGAACCTGCGGGTCTTGTTAACACTGTTCTAAACGTGTTAAGTCCAGATACAGCTGCATGTAGGCCATGTTGTGAGGTCTTGCATGTATGGCGTCTTTCTTTCCAGACATTTTATTTGTCTCAAGACATCTTTTTAGTCCTGTCTGTCTGTTTACATGTCAGATCATTCAAGCCTTTAAGTCGTCACCTATCTGGCTTTTTATCAGCCAAAGTGACTGACATTTAACAAGGCTGATAGAACATAGAAACAGTATCTGCTTTTTCGTGCTGTGTGTGTGTGTGTGGGGGGGCACAGGTTATCAATCTTGTCTGTCTGTCACGGAAACAATAGCCTTTGCCCATCTCTGAAAGACATTACCATAATCAGATGAAGCTCAGCAGACAGCAGGGACCAGCTCCAGTCCAAACAGCTGTTAACTCCCCTGTGGCGTTGTTTTCTTGATTTTCAATGTGTGTGGTTTTATTTCTGCTTCAGGGATGCTTTACAATAATGAGATGTTGATAATGCTCGCTGACTCTCACCTTAAAGTTTACCGGAGAGGACAGTTAAGAAATGGCTCTGCAGATTGAAATGTAACCAGTATTATAATAGCAATATTTGGTCTTGTGTATTTCCTTGTTGTTCATGCAGTTTTCTTTTGTTTTTCTGAATGGTTTCAAGCTCTTTCTACTTGATGATGATCATCATGATTTCTTGAGCTTTGAACTTGTACGAAAGGAATATAACTTTTCACTTACGTCTTTCGCACTTCATCAGGTATAACTAGCTTTCTACTTGGGGACAGCGCCGTAGTCAGGATTGTAGAAACACAGAAGTCAATTTCTGCTCTATTACATTTTTTTTAAATATTCTAAATGCCTTAGTGCTGTTCCAAAGCCTTCTCCACAGTAGAACAAATTCAAATGGAGAAATACTGAATATTTCTTGGCCAGATTTAAATATATTGAGTTTAAACAATACTGGAATGAGCCAATAAAATACCCATTCATTAATTCCCTCCAGGTTTTTTAAACCCCAGAATTCCCAGACAAGCACATCCCCTCAGTGTTTATCTTTATGTATTGTGTTGTCTGTCTTTCCCTTCTTTCCTGTCTTGGAGGTCCGCCCTTTTGCATTGTCTCTCTCTAATGTCCCTTCCAACTATGATGTTATATCCTGTTTGTTCTGTCCCCCTACAATGTGATGTCCTGTCAATCTGTCCAGTTTGTCCTCTCTGCCTGTCTCTACCAGAATCCTCTACCTGCCTCTTAGGTGAGAGGATCATCAAGTTACAGTATATCACTGGTCACAATATAACGTCATCGCAGTTCCGATGCTTGCTAACCATTTTTTTTTTCTTCAGTTTTTAAATAGAGCCCGACCGATGTCGGCCTATCACAGACATATTGGTATCTATCGATATTAGCATATATGTTGTCTGATAGAACCTATAATACAGAAAACAATGCTTGGGGTGATTTATAAATGGTGTCATAACATAGTTTGTCCAGAACAGCGTGGTCAGCAATGACTGATACTGAATTTACAGTACTGATGTTTATTTAGCTATTCATTTTATTTTTATTTATTCTTTATTGTCTCAGTGTTCAATTCTAGAATTGAATGACAATGTAATACATTGTAAATATTCTTTAATAAGGTTATTTGTTGAAAAAAAAAAGCAGCCTTCTGAGTAGCTTTGCAGAGTCATATCGGTGCAAAATCGGTGCACAATCAACATGGAAAAGGTCAATTTTCATTCCAGCTCAAACATTTAATATATTGGCCGACATATTGGTAATCTGTGACTTTTTCCTATCTAAAATCAGTCTCATAAATCCCATATCAGTCGGGTTCTATTATTAAATCATCATCAAGTTGCATGATCATTATGACGTTGTGACATTTCGTTCATTGCTAATATTCACCGTTTATGTTTAAATCATTGTTCTTTGTTTGTGTTGTTTCCAGTCTGTGTCTGGGATTAGTCTAAACTGCAGATTGGTCACAATCCCATCAGTGTTGGCATACACACAACGGCCTTCCCCAATGCCCTGTGGCCAAATTACTATGATTCCTCGTGGGATAACACAGCAAACAACAGTTTCTCTCTCTCTCTCTCTCTTCTAGTCTGCTCTTTACTGAACAAACACACACAGGCTCTCCAGAAGGGATGACGGCCACCGGCCAGTTTTAGGATTTGAATAGACTTTTCTCCTATAGGGTGGATTAGGTGACTGAGCCTGGCCATTGGATCGCTGATGGAGCCTTTTCATTGTTATAAAATAGGCAGGCTGTCTGCACCACCAATATGCAGATTTGCACAGGTCTGTACTGACATTGTAGTTATCACTAGAGTGGAGTAAAGAGATGGTATAAGTGTGTGGAAACAACAAATATCCACATTTCTTTGTTTCTCTTTGGTGCAAATTCTCTCTGACACTGCTGCAAAGAGCCAAAGATCTGAGCTGAATCATGAAATATATACATCTTTCATGTACCTGCTTTCAAAAGCTATTTCTGTGATGAAAACGTTACCAGAGGGCAGTTTTAGGAAAGCAGCGTCAGGTAGTTTTATGACCTATTTCTTTCCTGTCTCTGTCCACCTCCTTCTCACCACAGCACTGTGAGGAGAGCCAACTCAAACGAACATGTGGGAACACTTACACGGAGAGATTCAGGCGACGCCAAGGGCAACCGAACTCGCGCCGGATCCACCGGCAGCAATTCCAGCGGCAAACGAAGTGACAGGTAACACAGACGTCTTGTTAAATCAGATTTCCCTATTTAGTGGCTCACATATTCATCTTCCAGTTTGACACATTAGAAAAGACGCTGATCTCCTTATGAAGCACTTTCAAATCAAAAACATGCAATGGTTTATCTGGAGGAGGGATGCTGAATGACAGCTGTCTGTTTACTCGTTTACTTTGCAGCAAACAGAGGGAGCCAGTGTTCAATGCAGGTAAGAACTGGAGGCACCTTTATGGCTCTGTAGCCTGACAGCTATGATCGTTTCATGCTATGATCCAACCCACTGAGAGCCATTAAACACCACATGCTCAGTGGCTCCCTGTGTCAGTAAATGTCAATGAATCCTGTCAAAATGAAGAATTGCTTATCAGTGCCTTGAACTGATTTCTGCACACAGAGCACCATTGAGGCTACTTTACATAATGTTGTGTCCTAAACATCAGTGTCACATATTCATCCTTTCCATGAACCATTCCTTCACTTCATCCATTACTACATCCAAACCTCCATTCATCTTTTTTTTTAATAAGCTCTTTCTGCATTGTTTAAATTGAATTTTAGTGTGCAATTTAATTTTTATTTAATTTTTATTTTTATTTTTTATAAACTCACTATGGGTCATACGAACTCCTAACCTCTGTTGTGTGGAGACTGAGGAGACTTTTCAAATTAAATGAAATTTTACATGAATCATTTCAGACGCTTGTCACTGGGTCCAACTGAAACACAGAAAGTTGCCCCATGCATTAGCAATTGCAGCTAATTGCAGAGAGATCTACTACTGCAAATGTAGGGCTAACCAAACTAGCCTAACATGTTTTTGAGTATTTATGTGAAACTGAATTTTTCTTTTGAAAACTTTAGGAAGTTTTATACACATTGTTTTTTGGAGTCCGCCTTCCCTGAATCTCTACGTCAGAGGTGGCGAGTGCAACACCCATAGTCATTATGGCTATAGTAATAATAATAATAAAAATACTACATTTCCCTTTAAGTTGTGATAGCTGTCTTTATCTGAGCACAGCACCCTGTGATGCTGCTAAGATGGCGTTAGCTCATGATTTTCTGACAGCTTTTTAAAGTCTTTTCAGCAGTTGATGATATTTGTGAGCTAGGAGATATACAAAAGAGAGAATGAAGAGTAGAACAGGAGGAGCCACCTATTATACTTTGAGTGTACTGTATAGTGTTTCCAGTATATGTACAAGACAAGTGGATTATCTCGCACACAGTTTACTCTTTAAACAGAAAACCGGAAACACATGGTAACAAGACAATGGGATTTAATATGAAATGAAATGAGTATTAATCACAATTTCCATTTCCAGCATGCTATTGAATTTGTGTAAATTGAACTGCTGTTTTTTATTTGGTTTACACACCTGGCTTCAGTTCTCTCTAGTTCAGGCAGCATCAAAACAAAGTGTACAGCATACTGACCCACTCCATCCAACAAACTGGATGGAGTGGGGAAACTACTGTAGTATTTTATAGCAAATATGATCCACATATAAATCAGACTAATACATGTTCTTTGTACATTTGTAAATTTGCAAACTGTAACCATCACATTAATTAATTATTTCTACCATGCATCAATATTGGACATTTGAATTAAATATAGACAAATAATTTCCTGCGAAGCAGCCCGTTTAGGGCAGCGCCACAGGCATAAACTGCTACTAGCTGACAGTTAACCAATACAAATGATAATTGCAACAGTAAATTCTGCCAATAGAATGCTTACCTGCAATACATGAAGTGATTACATGCAAAGTGGTTCATTTGATACAACAAAATGTGCTGAAGCCAGTGCAAGCACATTTGTTTGTTTTTACTTTCACATTGTAAAAAAATTGTTAGGAACAACAGATAAAAAAAATTCCAAAATCAGCTTTTTCTTTGTAGATTGTTAAACAAAGGGGAAAAGGCAAGTAAATGTAAATCCTCACCACATAGGAGCAGAGGGTGGGGTCCCATCACGCAGAAATGAACACTGATTAATTCCAACCATTAAGGAAGGAGCACTGATGCATTAGGGGCCTTGAGGACAGATGCTGCTGTTTGTTAATGCCAGGAAACAGGAAGTGCACTCATATTAGGACAGACCAGGAAGTGAGGAAGCCATGTCGCCTCTCACCTGGTGCTTGTGTCTTTCTCTGTGACCTTTTACAAGGGATGCGACGTGTGACCCACTGCAAAGGTAGGCTTCCCCCCTCCCCTCGCCTGAAGCCCCCGGCCTACACAGCTCTCTGGACACTGCAGATGACTTGTTTTGATCTCTGTACATGCATCACCTCTGCTCTGAGCTGCAGTGCAGAGGCAAAGTATAAAATCAGGACCGTTATTTTGAAATTTGAATTCATATCCTGTTTGGATTTTTCCTCCTAAACATTCTGGTGGTATTCGAAACTTTAGAGATTTCCTTCAGTGCAATGATCAGAGAGCTGTCCAGACAGGGGCAGGAGTGGGTTGACAAAGTGTGTGTGTGTGAAAGTTATGTTCCCTTTATTGTTTTTAGAGTTAATTAACACACACACACACGCATATATCCTACCTAACCTCAACTGAGAGCTGTGTCCGAGTGTGTTTGCAGTGTTTGCACTTGTGTGTCCCCACACTTGTTGTTTAACTTCAGACGAAGCTGCTGCTTCACCAAATGTGTGTGTTTGCTCACAGCCTCACTTTTTCTCATAGGCATTTAGTCTCTGTCACCATAGTAACAACACAAAAAGTTTTGACACTCGCTTCCTCGCAGTTGCTTTGAGTTTTTCTGCCAACACTTAAATCCTCTGTTCTATTCTCACTGCAGCTCGGAGCAAGTAGATTTGCCGCTGCGCTTTTTATCTTCCTGCTCTCAAAATGAATATTTGCATTACAAACACATTCAGTCTCTCTTTTTAGGTAGTTCCTAATAAAGTCTGTTTGATTTTACTGCTTGTAGTTTTCTCACATAGCCTGAAGTGTTGTCTGTTTGTGTGTAGTCCCCTTCAGAAAATTATTCACAAAGCTGCCAAGAATAAAACTGGAGTTAAAGCTCATTTCCTTGCAGATATATTGCTGTTTAGCCACTCTTGTTACAGAATAATTCATTTTTTAAAGATAATCTGAGCATTTTACCCTTGAAAACATCTACACCAGTGGTTTTTATTTTTTGGCTGGGGACCCCTTAAAATAAATCTGTGTCTGCTTGCATCCTCTCGTCACAGGTTGCATACAGTACATCTATGCATACAGTATCACATCTACGTACAGTATGTGTTGTGAGCAGTTTAATCAAAGGGTGATTGCCCCCTAAACCTCTCAGCTTGTTTCATCTGAGTAACTATTAGAGGCCTGAAGAGGTAAAACTAGGACTTTTAATTTTCTAAGAAGTTTCCTGAAAAGAACAATGTAATTTTAGATGATTAAAGGGGAATAGGAATTTTCATGAAAGAAAAGCTCCATTCGAACCCAAGTAAATACTGTATTTATTAAGTAGTCATTTATTATCTCCATATATGTTGAATTGTATGCTGCCTGTAGACAAGTTTCACATTTTTGCATCTTTAGCTGAATAAGAGACTCTACACTAGCTAGATAGAATCTACAGTAAATTTGTGTATCCAAATATCACTTTTCTTCTCTCTTGTCCCATTGATAATCTCACAACCCTCAGGTTAACCCTGTGACCCCTTGTCTGGGTCCTGACCCCCACTGATTTAAACCAGTGAGGCAGGTTCTAACCGAATTTATTCAATTACCCCAAACATCGTAATAACTACTGCTTCAAGATAAGATCCCACTGTTTGATGAAAGCACTCAACGTGCTTGTGGTTTCTGATGGGAGTGAGTTTCCCTACTTTCCTTTTGATAGTTTGTGTTTTGCCAATTGTTTTTATGATGCTTTAGTAAGTGTGACACAAAAACACAGCTATTACATCTGTCTTAACTTATTATCAACCGGCCCTGACAACCTGACAACCTCCACCACTCCTCTCCATCATTGGCTCCTCTGCTCTTTTTCCCGTCTACATTATAGTCACAGTACAGATATACCTCAGCCGCTCTGCCAAACGAACGGGGACCAGCGGAAGCCCCCTGGCTTCGTCTGTAGAGGCCCGTCCAGCCACCAGCCCCCAACAAACCTCAGACAGCAGCAAGGCAGGCATGGCCAGAAAGGGTGGTGCCACCAAGGTGCCGCCAGTCAGAAAGACCCTGAATTTTAACCTCCCGTTGAGAAAGTCAGGGAGTTTGTCATCGTACTCTCTCCTTGATACACCCAGTTATCGCAGCCCCATCAAGTCTCCCAGCCAGTACTTCCAGATTTGTTACTAGCTAATCAAGTCTGTAAATATAGAATGGCAACACTCACTTCTCCAGACAGATTTAATGTGTTAATTCCAGTTATCAAGCTGCAATTTGCCCGAGACGGTCTCGCACAGAGCATTAGATCTGTACCATTTAAAAACACCATATGGTGGTGTCTTGTCACTTTGCGTTCCACATGTCCTCTCATACCAAAGAAGTTGCAAAGAGATAGCAGGTTTTATTAGCATCACTCATAAGTCCATTATACTACATTAAAGTGTTTTCTTCTAATAAGCTTTTGTGGACATTAATGGTTAATTTTGTTTGTTTTGATCCCCATAATGTTGTCTGTGGGAACTGTTTTTCAGTGTTAGCATATTTTAAATTGATCAAGCTTTTTCATTTTCCCCTTTTCTAAGCTTGAATCTTTTTTCCCCCCTTAACATTTCCATTGCTCTGCTTGTGTCTGCATTTTATGTTGGTTAACCTCTGCTCTGAGCTGAATATTTATGAGTTTTGAAAGTGTTTGCAGTTCATTTTAATCTCTTTGTTGTTATAAGAATGTATTTGAAATGACTAATAAAGTCAGTTAAAAAGCTGATTTGTTTGTTTGCAAATTCTGTCATTTGTTGTCCTTTTCATAGCAAAAAAACATATCACATCACATATCTCCATTCATCATCTAATCTTACATTCATCAACATTGTCACGATCGTCATTCACATCATAATAACACATTGTATTATGCTTCAGTGTCATGTCTGTGCTTTTTGCATACTTGTCATAAAATATAAAACGTGCTATTCACATAATTCCAGCAGTCACATCTGTATTTTTATCATCTCACTGATCCTTTCTGTTGCTTTTTCCAGAGGAAGGTTATGTGAAAATGTACTTGAAGGGTCGTCCCATCACCATGTACATGCCCAAAGACCAGGTGGACAGCTACTGCCTGGAGGCCAGAGCCGACTTGCCCAGCAACAAACTTAAACTGGACTGGGTGTATCCTTTTTCATCTCTCACTTTATTTGAACAGGGAATTTTCTGAGGAAATAAGAAGTTTCAAATACAGTCCTGCTTGTGATTTGGAAAGTGATCGTCTGAGGAGAGTAAATCCAGATTGGCCTGTGATGTAGTTAGAGAGAGGAAGCTGACAAATGTTTTCAGCTCCTCTCGCTCTGCTTGTCAGACCAGTTCTGCTCAGATATTCATTTTCGGGCTCATCGCTCTGCAGCCTGCAGTCAGTAATAACCTGCATACAGCTGGCAGGCTGAGGCACAACCAGTCAGCAGCTCCTCTTGTGCTCTTTTATTTTTATTTTGTTTCAGTTTGTGCTTTCTCTCTTTCTTTCATGTGTTGATGAAAGAATGTATTGTGTTGATCAGTCTAGCAGAAACCCAATGGGGAGAAAGCCGTAAGGGAGATGAAGAAAAGATTAAATCTGAAGAAAAAAGCACAGACACACACACACACACACACACACACACACACACACACACACACACACACACACACAGAAATAGATATGTGGGCTGCATGTTTTGTATATGTTGAATCCAGTATGAACTAGATTGCAGATAGATTAGACACATGCACACAGTGTGTTTTAATGTTGTAGTTTGAATGCATTTTAATGTATTTTTTGTGGTTTCTTACCTTCATGTTATTAAATAAATGTGAATATTCGTCACTGTCTCTAAACGTTATACCTGCTGGTTAGAGTGTAAGCAAATAGATCCTTAACTTTTTTAATTATTGGGATTAGGGCTGCAACAAAAGGATTATTTTCATTAGCAATTAATTTGCTGATTATTTTCTGGATACGTTATTTGGTCTTTAAAATAAAATTCCTAAAGCCCATGCCGCTGCCTTCAAAGTTCTTTTTTTTGTCCAACAGTCTAAAACCAAAAGATATTCAGTTTGCTATCAGAGAAAACAAAAAAGCAGCAAAGCTGTAACTGGGGAATTTTTGGCATTTTGCTTGAAAAACTACTTCATTTTCTTACATTCGATTAATTGTTTCAGCTCTACTTTGGAAACAATTTCTGTTTCATTCCTTGACCTTTTTTAATGTCCAGTTATGGTTACCGCGGTCGAGACTGTCGCTCCAACCTTTACTTGTTGCCCACTGGAGAAACGGTGTACTTCATCGCCTCAGTGGTCGTCCTGTTCAACGTGGACGAGCAGCTGCAGAGACACTACACCGGACACACGGATGACATCAAATGGTGAGACACTTGGGGATTATAAAACACACACACACACACACACACACACACACTAACCCGAGGGACTGCTTCAGTCATTTACTGCTGCCCCACAGCACATCTGGCATCTACCTTTAATCTCTTTTCCCTGTTAGAGTTGATATAATACAATCCTCATAGGCTGTAGAGTGTTTTCTTTCCTTGATGCCTACTAAGTGCAGAATAACTGTAATGAGGGAGCAGGCACAACAAGTGTGTGTGTTGGAATGTCTTCATTTGTTCACAAGCATGAAAGTGAGAAAGTGTGTAGTGTGATGAGGGTAACCTTAAAGAGACACAGCCATGATTATGTTAGTACACCCTGGGGTTAATAAACGTTCAAATTATTAATGAACATTTTGGATTACAGATCAAAGGATGGATTGCAAACAGATTCTTATTCCTTTGAAGACGAAGAGCTTCACACATGCTATGAGTGCTGCCACACCGCTGTGGCCAATAGGGGATGAATATATCTTAAACTGTTTCGTTTCCCCCTCACATTAGTGCAGACGGCGTTTAGTAGGTACAGTGAATATCGTGTTCACAGCTTTAAAAACCTCCTTTCATGTTCTGCGAGCACGTTGCTCATCTTTATTCAAATGCTCCTTTTGATGTTGAAAGGCTTTTAACTGTTTTCACGTCTTTCTCTTCAACAGTCTGGCTGTTCACCCCGATAAAATCACCATAGCAACCGGTCAGGTGGCAGGTACCTCTTCAGATGGAAAAGTAAGTGAGGTCTCTTATTGATATTTTATCACTTTAGTGATAGATTACGGGAGTGAGGAGATTTGATTTATTTTTATCGAGATGAGTTTATCAAGTTGCTTCAGACATTTCTGCTTACAGTAATAAACAGACTGGGAAGCTGAAACACATTCGCTCTGTGTTCACTTATTAGGGCCTGAGCAGCGAAGGCCCTATTGAAACTGAAGGAATTATTATTACGGCAAATGAATTGCCTTTTTGAGGGGCTTAACATACTCAAACACCTACCAAAATTGACGGTCGCATCAAGTCTGGTGGAAATTTACGTATTTTAAGGGTTTCGGGAATAGGCGCACAAAAATGGTTCGCTAGCGCCCCCTACAAAGTTACAAAAATTGAGCCCCTGCAGTACGTTTAACGTAGACTAGAGAAACTTGGTACACATATGTAGCATGTCAAGATGTACAAAAAAGCTCTTTGGAGCCATACCCTAAACCCAACAGGAAGTCCGCCATTTTGAAATAAATGTTCGAAATTAGTGCGATTTTGGCCATTTCCACGTCGTGCTTTAACAAACTCCTCCCAGAGATTTCATCTGATCGACTTCAAATTTGGTGTGTGCCATCTTAAGACGTTAAAGATGAAAAGTTATTAAAAGAAAAACTTCGTCATAGGGCATGGCCGTGGCGGTGCGGCCATTTTGAGCGTTTCGCCAGCGAAACAGGAAGTGGGTGTAACTTGGACAATTGGCTCGAAACTTTCGTCCAGGGAGTCCAACCCTGATGACATCTACAGACCGATGTGCCTGAAAGTCATAGCGCCCCCTAGTGGCAACAGGAAGTAGGCCTAAAAGTCAAGGTGCTATACTTTAACAAACTCCTCCTAGAGATTGGATTGGAGATGGACTTCAAATTTGGTCTGTACCATCTCAACACCTTAAAGATGACAAGTTATTAAAAGAAAAACGTTTCGTCAAACGGTGTGGGCATGGCATGGCGGCCATTTTGAGCATTTATCGATGAACGAAGAAGTTGTTGAGTGTACATAGTCATATCTGCCCAAAATTTCTCACGTTTGACAAGGGTCCAGGCCTGAGGACATCTACAGGCCAAAATTTACTTTTGGTCATAGTGCCCCCCGCTGGCAACAGGAAATCCACCTTATATGACAAACATCATCCGATTTACATGAAACTTATAATGCGTGGTCTACATATGATACTGAGACTATACTTTAACCACGCCCATGTACGTAGGCCACGCCCCCTCTTATGGCTTTTGAACCGTTTAAGATAGAGTCTTGTGTGAGGTATCATTGAACTCTGCAAAGAGTTTCTTTTTGATTGGTGATGGTTTGAACCGCCCCTTATGCTGTAACCACGCCCCTTTTACAACTTATGACCCATTTGATGTAGTCCCTTGTGTGAGGTATCATTGAACTCAGCAGAGAGTTCCGACCCCGTCTAACGCTGCTTGCAGCTTTAATATATTAATTGATTAGTGAGGCCTTCAGTAAGCCTAACATCGCATCATACTGATGATACACCTCTCCTGGTGTTGTGCCCATGTTTTTGTGTTTTTTTTTGTTCCTGGCAGCAGCTGGCTCCTCATGTCCGTGTGTGGGACTCTGTCAGCCTCAACACACTCCATGTTCTAGGTACAGGCTTCTTCGACCGAGCTTTGGTCTGCCTGGCCTTCTCCAAGTCGGTAAGGAAACTGACACCTAACAAGGAGTTTCAGGCTGTACTTAGTTTCTATTTTGTCAGTAAATAAGCATGGCTTTGGGTCTTTTTCTTTGTGTTAGAATGGAGGAAATACATTGTGTGTCGTAGACGACTCCAATGACCACGTCCTCTCCGTCTGGGACTGGCAGAGAGAGGACAGACTGGCTGAGGTCAAGGTATGTGGGGGTGTGTGTGTATATATGTGTTTGTGTGTGTGTGTGTGTGTGTGTGTGTGTGTGTGTGTGTGTGTGTGTGTGTGTGTGTGTGTGTGTTTCTTTGTTTGTGTGTTTTAATTAAGACATACACCTGACATACTGCTCAAATACATTTTCTATTAAACAGGTGTGCATGTAGTTTCAACAACTCATTCTTGTTTTATGTGTTTCTGTTCAGTGCTCCAACGAGTCAGTGTTTGCTGCAGACTTCCACCCGACAGACAGCAATATCGTAGTGACCTGCGGCAAGTCCCATCTCTATTTCTGGAACCTGGAGAAAGGTGTACTGGTCAAGAAGCAAGGACTGTTTGAGGTGAGACACCCACATGTTTCCCACATGTTAGTCAACACCATAAAGCAATAAAGTTTGATATAGAGCCACAAATGCATTTATGACAGCCTGTGTTATGATATGATCCTGTTTATAGCTATACAGGGATAATCAATGGTAGTCTAGCAAAAAAATAAACAATATGTGTGTTCTTGTGTTTGTTTCTTGCAGAAACAAGAGAAGCCCAAGTTTGTGTTGTGTGTGACCTTTGCAGAAAATGGAGACGCCATCACAGGAGATTCAAGTGGGAACATCCTGGTGTGGGGAAAAGGCATGTTAATTCATTGATTAGTTCAACCTTTATTAATACAGAGTGGCCCAATGAGATCTCTGATATATCTGTCTCTAAATCTGCCCCAAGTACTCAACCTTTATGTCTGGCTGTCTCCAACTGAACTTTCTCATCCATCTCATCCCATCTCTGTCATGCAGGCACTAATCGTATCAGCCACGTCATCCAAGGAGCTCACGAGGGCAGCATCTTTGCTCTGTGCATGCTGAGGAACGGCACGCTGGTGTCTGGAGGGAAAGACCGCAGGCTCATCTCCTGGGACAGCAGTTACCAGCAGATACAAACAGTGGAGGTAAGGAAAAAGTTCAACAGAATATAAATATTCCAAGGACGCTCGTGAAAAATAAAAAATAAATGGAAGTTTATAAGGGTAAAATGCATGTCATACTTTTAAGATTGATTTAATACAGTAATGCATGGGTTTTTAATGCTCAGCTGTAGAGCTCTACAGCATTCTAATGATCTGATCTGCTATTACCACTTTCTGTTAATATGTTTTAATAAAATGTTATGCTGCATATCCAGATCTTTCTTTTGAAGTAGGTTGCTTATATTAGCCAGAAATTTCAATCCTGCCTGAGGCGGAAAACTTTGCATTCTGAATGCTGCACCATATCATAAATATTACAGAGGATGAGATGGGTTTGTGCTCTCAGTGAGAATCATGGATATTTATAGTGATGGGAATTATGGATCACTCATGTCTTATTTGCTCTGCAGAGACCACATTATGCTGTAAAAGATTAGTTGATGTTTATTCTGGTAATGCTGGATTCCACCTGTTCGGTGGTTTAAATGATTGTTGTATTTTCTCCACAGGTGCCTGAGTTGTTTGGTCCCATCCGGACCATAGCAGAGGGCAGAGGGGAGACTGTGCTCATCGGTACCACCAAGCACTTTGTTTTGCAAGGCAGTTTGGATGGAGAATTCATGCCTATTACGCAGGTAGATGCAACCGTCTAGTATACTATTTCTACATTTGTACTAAGATGCAGGTTGCAACTAACAACTATTTTTATTATCAATTAATCTGCCAGTTATTTTCTCGACTATATTTCTTCAATTGGTCTATCAAATGTCATAAAATTGTGAAAAAGTTCCATCACAGTTTTCCTGAGTCCCATATGACATTTTGCAATGTCTTGTTTTGTCTTACCAATACAGTATTTCACAACCAAAAAATATTCACTTTACAAAAAAATAACACAGAGAAAAGCAGCACCACCTCTGGAACCAGAGAACATTTAGCATTTTTGTGTAAAACGATGAATCGAATACCAAAGTAGTTGCAGATTAATTTTTCTTATCATCGATTAATTAATGTATCATTAATCATTGCAGCTCTACTATGATGATGTTGTTCAACTACTGGACAAAGTGAAGGTTTCAATTGTATGTTGTAGCACATGAAGAATAAATAGAGGTGAAAGAAGAAAAACTCTCCTCTCCTCTACAGGGTCACACTGACGAGTTGTGGGGTCTGGCTGTCCACCCCTGGAAGCCTCAGTTCCTCACCTGTGGCTATGACAGGCAGGTCTGCCTGTGGGACTCAAGTTCCCATCAGCTCATCTGGACCAAGAGTATGGAAGTAAGTTTAGCCAACACTGCCCCCTGGGGCCAGTCATGGGAATTACACAGCCCTCAACAGATGATGAATCAGAAACTATTTTATCAGTTCTGATGTCTTTAAGAATGAGAAACAACAAGAACTCCATATTTTGCAGCTAAAATGTACAAACGAACATGGAAACAATCAGAGTAATATGATATCAAATCTATTACTCCACGATTGGCCTCCAAACTAGTTGTGATGTCATAAAATCCTGCTCTTACATACTGTTCACCTGCTAAAGAGATTTAAAGTGAGCACAGGGAAACTTTCCCCGTTCAGCGTGAAATGTGAAAACAGCCTTTTAGTGTTAAACTCTGCACGTACATCACTCTGCACAGTGAAGATCAAACATCCAAGTGAAGAAAAAACAGTAAGCAAAATATTCTTTTTTAATAAATTGATTAACTACTCTTCTTCCTGTTTCTGACAGGATGCTGCCCAATCAGCAGGCTTCCACCCATCTGGAGCTGTGGTTGCCATAGGAACCCAGACTGGCAGGTAGGGGATCCCATCACCAAAAAACACTATAAGAAATATAGTGTTTACATGAAAAAAGTGACAAGAAAAACAATTTTGTAGAGCAGATTTTAAAAAGCAGATTGTTGAGCTGTCATTGATCCTACAGGTGGCTCGTACTGGACACGGACTCTAAGGATCTTGTCACAATGCACACAGATGGGAATGAACAGCTGTCTGTTATGTGTTACGGGCCAGGTATGCTGATAACTGCTGACGACATGTTTCCCCTGTACATGCAGAGTGTTGTTTTAACCGTCCGTTTCTTTTTGTTTTATTTGGACCTCAAACATATTTAAATTTATTTTATGAACATTAATCTTCCTGTCTTCTTTTCATTTATTTAGATGGTAACTTCCTGGCCATTGGTTCCCACGACAACTACATCTATATCTATGCTGTGGCAGAAAATGGGAGGAAGTACAGCCGAGTGGGGAAGTGCTCGGTGAGCACCTGTATTTACAGTCCACCATCATCTGCGGCTCTGTTATTTTTAGTTCCTCCTGGCATCATCTTTATATTTAGTTCCCTCCTCCGCTCTATATTTGCGCCTCCACTCTGTACACTCTGTCCTCAGTGTGTGTTGATACAGAAGCTGTAAAATGATAAATGACAATGAGCTGAGTCATACAGTGCTACGATAACATAATGACTAAGGGTTGCTATATCAAATCCCATCCACATTTTTAGGATTATTTCTGGTGCTTGAAAAATTATATTGCCATAACTCCAGGAACACTGTAAAGGTAAATGGTAAATGAGCTAAATTGGTCCTTTTGTATCACATCTCAGGGTCATTCAAGTTTCATCACCCATCTGGACTGGTCAGTGGACTCCCAGTACCTGGTATCAAATTCAGGGGACTATGAGATACTGTATTGTAAGTATGATCACCGTCATCCTCTCACATCCTTTGTGGTTTTGTTTGTTTAATGCAATTTCTGTTCAGTTAGAAATTGAGTTGATGTGAGCCCATGAAAACTTTTTCTATAACAGTACATAATCACAACCAAATAAGAAGCTATTTTTGTTAAAGGAACGTACCCATGATACTATTTTAGGCTAAAACATGTTGTGTATTTGGTTTGTGTGTGTTTTCCCAGGGATCCCATCAGTGTGTAAGCAGGTGGTCAGTGTGGAGACCACCAGAGATATCGAGTGGGCCACCCACACCTGCACTCTGGGCTTCCAGGTCTTTGGTAAGTGAAGGCTCATTCCCTCTCCCTCTTTGGTTTTGTGTTTTTGTTTTAATATCCATTCAATAGACGTCTCTACTGCTCTTCTCTGCTCCTCAGGTTTGTGGCCCGACGGCTCAGATGGCACCGACATCAACGCTGTCTGCAGGTCCAGTGATAAGAGCCTCCTGGTTACCGGAGACGACTTTGGGAAGGTCCACCTATTCTCATACCCCTGTTCACAGTTCAGGGTAAGCTACTGTGTACTGTCATTCAACATATTCATCTCAGTAATGTCAAGAAGGAGATCAAGCTCCTGTCAAACTTTGATTCATAGTTTATGGAAAGGCAAAATTCGATATGTGTTTTTCTATTCAGGCTCCCAGCCATGTTTACGGCGGCCACAGCAGTCACGTGACCAATGTGACCTTCCTGTATGATGACGGCTACCTGGTGTCAACTGGAGGGAAGGACATGAGCGTGATGCAGTGGAGGATAGTCTGAGGGAGCAGACAGAAACAGATACTGTTGGTTTCTTACTTCTGCTGGGGCCTGAAGCCCAGCTGAGGCAAACTGAACTGCACTAAACTGAACCAAATCAAACTTAAATTAACTCAGACACTAAAAAAAAGGTGGATCTGCCTGAAGTGAAGTGAATTGACAGAAGAGGAACCCGAGGTTTCCTTCCTGATCTGCTCTCAGATCCCAAATGAGATGAACTGTTGGTGTGCGGTTGCTTGAAATACAAAAATCTTGAATATTTCACCTTTTCTTTAGTCACACTACATGTAAAAAAAATACATATATATCTCTCCCATGTACTGTAGCCAAGTCACCAATGATATGAGACAAAACAAATCAAACGGATCAAATCTGTTTAGAACCAAAGGCTCTGACTTTCTGACTGCATCTGTAGTTTTGCTTTCACTGTTCTTGTATTGTGCACACTCCTTCCACAGATAATGGACTGATCAGGTGTCAGATTCAGGCTGAATATCATCGCGCTGGAGATCCAAGAGCATTAGAACAACAGCCGTGTATGGAATGAAAGAACATGGTGATTTTCTATTTTGTATTTAACAACTCAGGAAAGCACTAGTGAAACACGACTCACTTAAACATAGAGACTTATCAACTAAGATTCAACTGTTGTCCAACCATTATTGATTTATTTGCATTGACTAATTGTGTATGAAAACTACCTGTACACTCGAGACAAATGCTGAATTTGGAAGACATGATGAATAAATACAAGATCTAGTCAGATGTGATGTTACCCACCATTTGAACCTACAAATTACAACATTTAGATTCAGAGTTAGGATTTGAACCCTTTTCTACAACATTATCTGATCATGTTTGTATGTTTTTATGCTTCCAGGTCTTAAAAAAAGGCACCTTTCCTATTATTTATTGATCAAGAGTCAAATCCTTCAGTGACAATTTCAGTTTCTTTGAGTTTTTCCCTGCATTAAATCCCCATTTAGTCCCATATGTGTAAAGATACTGAGAGGCTTGAAACAGATGTGAACAAAATGTGGGTGAATATACAGTATTTGAAAGTGTTTCAGATTTTTGGTATGGGTTGTTGTCTTTGCCTTGAGGTGCAAGGAAAATGAGAAGCAAGCATGTATTTTTTCTTTTTTTTTTCTTTTTAAATCTGTATCTATCTGCATTTACTGCACCGGGATCAGTTTAGGAAGGGGAAAGATGAGACCATTACACTGTAACTGTTTACTGTCTGTGCTAGTCTGCTCCTCAGTCGTGCATCATCAGTCACTGGCAAGATATTTAACTGAACTGAACCTTTTTGAGGTGTTTTTCTGTAATGCACTGCTTCAGTCTGATCAACATATAGTAGGTATATTTACCTGCACGACAGAACAAGCAAATCTCCATTTAGTACTGACCAGAGCTTTTCATGAACCAATGTCTGCTTTCAAACTTCACTCTCTTCATTTTACGGTTAGCAGCAAGCCAATATTACACACATGCATGAATAAACAAGAATGGTTTGATAGGGATTCAGCAGATTTTAGTATGACCATAACTGCCACTGATATAGGAGGCATATTGGTGTTGTTTTAAAAGTCTGACGGTTGGCTGATTGTTGGAGTTATCTTTTCAGGAAAACCACTTAAATCTAACAGCAGTGATGTAAAGTCACCACTCTACAGTGTGAATGTAACATGATTTGTCTAACCACTAAACACTTGGGGCTGCAGAATACCATTGAACATTTAGCATTTGTCTAGAAGTAAATGCAATATGAAATTCCTATGAGACTGTGTCTTATACTTTCCACTTCATCCCTGATTTTTTATTTTTTTGGTTTCTTTATTTTACATAATCTTTAGTTCAAGAGGAAGTCTGATCAAAATCCCTAAAATATGTGTAAATATATTATAATATAATCATAAAAAATACACGTTTATACTCTTGCAAGGTTTATATTTATTTATATAGAAAGAAAACATATTGTAGTAATACAAATAAAGTGTATGGGCATCTTACTACAGCAGAATACCACCATATCATTATACTGTATAGGCAAGGCAAGGCAAATTTATTTATATAGCACATTTCGTGCTTTACATAAAACAATAAAACGAGTAAACACAGTTAAAAATCAATACAAATTAATACAAAATTAAAAAATAGTTAATACAACATTAAAAGCATTTCATACAAAATTAAAACAGTTAGTCAAAAACAGATTAAATACAGGAATAAAAGAATAAAATTGTGAAATAGTAAAATTAAACAAAAGCAGTATCGAATTTGAAAGGTATAGGAATACTTACTCATAATGGTAATCTTTGTGGTAATGGTAAAAAGATGAGGTGGGGTGGGGGGTGTCAGTGGGCTCCACGTGTGCGTCTTCGCCGCAGGTGGGCAGCATTGAGCCGCTCTGCTCCCCCCTCTCCCTTCGCACGCCGCTTTAGCATTTTCTCTCAAATCTCTCCATCTTACCAAAACACTCCGAATGGGAATAGAATATGGCATGAGGGAGGCGGCTGACGACCACCGTTCACCGTCTTCTACCGAGCACGAGCCCCGGCTGAACATGGATTTAAGGATACGCAGCGGCGCGTGTGGAGAGCAGAGACAACGGAGCACAAAGCGGATAGGAGAAAACGCTCGTATCCTCGCTTAGCGTTTCTGCAACACGACTCATCATCAGCCTGTATTATCTTTACACACACGCATAAGGGACACAAGGTGGAAGCTGGTGGGCTGATTCAAGCCTCCCAGACTGTTTATACAGAAAAACAAGCGGACTGTTGGTTCTATTCATCAGCCTCGTCGGTTCCATCATCCCGGTTGAATAAAAGACGAGAGAATGAGGTAAGCGGCGGCACCATGCGCTCTGTTTAACGCGTCATGACAGATGCGCAAAGACACTCATCCTCTAGCATACAACTGCATTTATATGTAGCCTATTTTATAGGAATATATCATAGCTAATAATGTAGCGAAGAACCGCAGCATCTTAGACGTCTTGTGGCGTCATTTCTCTCCTTGTAGAGGCAGTATTGTAAGCATGCAGGGTCCCACCCACCGGGCCTCAGTCCATATAGGCGTCCTTTACCATTCGCTGTACACCTAATATACAAGGTGATTAATGTAGGCTATCAGTTGTGCTGTTTCCCCCAATATTAGCACGCTATTGTCACCACCGGACCCACCCAGTGTGTTCAATACAGGATTTAGGCCAGGCTAATGTTGTCATGGAAACGACAGCATCGTGTATTTCTCCACATTAGCATTACTCTGCACCTGCTGAAATAAAACGTTGAATATGGCTGATGCACCGGCCAGTGTAAGTGGCTCCATCGCAGGAGGAGGAGGGTGTTTATTCTGGTGGTTGCCAGGCAGGTTATCAGACTCTCCACCCCCCTCCTCACACACACCTTCAAAAGCCTACTCCATGACGAATGCACACATGCACATATCCAGCCTATGGAAAATGTTTAAATCCTCATTGTATATCCAAGCCCGTGGATGGTATTTTGAGCCTTTCCCTGCTTATGTTGGTATGCAGAATGCACGGAGGGCCAAATCTTCACCTCCAGCAGCAGAGTCTCTCTGTATTTTGTTCTATTTATGAAGCAGTCCTTTTATATTTCCTCCTGCTGCCTTTAGTTTGACTCCTCTGTGTCACCGTAGCTGCAGCCTGCGCTATTCTGTTTTATGGCTTCAGATTTACTCCGACAGCTCTCCTCAGATACAGTGCACTCTCTCTGCTTTTACTGTAGCTACCAGTGTTTGTTTGTCTGCATGTGTGTGTATGTGACTCTGGGTCTGGGTGTGTAGTTGTGGTGTTACTCCCTTCAGACAGAACAAGGAGACAGAAAGAGAGAGAAAAGGAATAAGAGAAAAAAAAGAGAAAAGCAATAGGTGTTCTTACATCTGGATATCTTGTGTGTGAAGTACTCCTCATCCAAATAATTCACCCCTCCCTATAACCTCACACAACTCACAGCCAGTAGCTGAACTGTTTTGCTCTCAGACTGTAAACATGTAAGATTCAAGTCTTCCAGTCCAGTTGGATGAACATGGCGTTTCCTCTTTTCTGTAAGATTGAGTCCCATCCTGTGTGTTTGTTGTTGCCAATGGCAAATCTGCTCTTTGACTCAAGCCCAAAAGGGAAGTCTTAAATCTCCACAAAGCAACAACAAGGTGACCTGGCTCTTCTTTTTGCAGAGTAAACAGGAAGAAGATGTAATTCAATGAGATAATTTGTTCAGCGTCACTGCTTCCATTGCTGCATTTATTAAGAGTTATGTATGTGCATGACCATGTCAATGCATGTGCTCACAAGGTGTGTGTGTGTGTGTGTGTGTGTGTGTGTGTGTGTGTGTGTGTTATTTTTAGTCCGGTAACAGTAGTGGTTTCATTCTGCAATGCTTCCTTGCTGTTCTCCTTGTCAGACTGACTGCCGTCATTTGGTTTGGTGTGTGTGTGTGTGTGTGTGTGTGTGTGTGTGTGTGTGTGTGTGTGTGTGTGTGTGTGCATGCGTGCGTGTGCGTGCATTTGAGAGAAAGAGAGGCACAGTGGGTTGTGTGAGAAACAGTGGAAGAGGGCAAAAAGCATCTGTCCTGTACTATTAATGCAGGATGTTTTCTGAAGTTGCTTGTTGTGGTGACTCATCGTTAGGAAAGGTAGAATGAGCGAGTGCAGCCAGTGGAAGTTAAAATGCTGAGTTATGCATCTTACTGCAGGCAGCTGCTGCCCTCCGAGCTGATCAGAGAGCTCCACGTGAGCCAGCGTCACCACGTACAGCCACAACACTCACATTCTCCAGGGTTTCATTGGTGCAGCCTTTCAGGGACAGCAGAGGCAGGGGAAAGGAAAATGACTTTTAACTCCGAAATAACTAAATCAGAACTACACTGGGATATGATAGCCTACCTGAATTTTCAGAAGAAAACATTTTCCTGAATAAAATAGTCTAAAGCTGGCAAAATTTAAATCAGACACTTAATGTTTAAACAATATGTAAACAAGATTACTAAACTCACCAGACGTTCTATGCTAGTTGGTGTTTTGAGGTTCAATAGTGCTTAGCAAAGGTGTGCCATACAGGTTACATTTCTCAGGTTTTGTTAAGAAGTGTTGAAGCTGTTTTGTTCACCTGCTCTAGGTGTCAGCAGTAACTGATCAGTGAAGTATATGGTTCTGTACCAGAGTGTATATGCACGTAATGTTTTTCTAGATCAGTGTTTCCCAAGGGCTTCCAAAATAAATCTGAAGGGTTGCAAGTAGGGGTGGGGGAAAAAATCGATACAGAATAGTATCGCAATATTTTCCGTGGCACTACTATATCGATACACATATGCCAAGTATTGATCTTGATCTTTTTTGGGGCTTTTTTCCCTTTATTTCAGAGTGACAGTGGATAGACAGGAAAGGTGGGAGAGAGATGGGGGATGACACGCAGCAAAGGGCCGCAGGTCGGATTCAAACCCGGGCCGCTGCAAAGGCCTCAGCCTACTGGGTGAGCTAGAGGTTGCCCCAAGTATTGATCTTTTTATTATATAAATTGCACATGAGAATTTAACTTTTTGGTACTAGAATAATAAAATCAATTGCTGTTTCAGTTGACTAGATGGAAAATTGAAGTGAGAACAGAGGATTTTTTTTAGATACAACAGATGGGACATAATTTGAAGCTAAAAAAAAGATAAATTGCAATATATCACAGACTATCGAAACATGTTTAAAATCGCAATAATACCGTATCGTGACACAAGTATCGTGATAATATCGTATCGTGGGGCCTCTGGAGAGGTCTACCCCTAGTTGCAAGAAGATTAAGTGTAGGAAAGCAGAAAAATCCTACACAATATAATATTTCTATTAATCAAAAATGCCTATATTTTAGCCTTTTTCCAATGTGAATTAGCCTACTGAATAATTCAGATAAAACTGGCGAAAAAGATCCCTCTTTGGTTTACGTGGTTATAACCTACAGACATGGAAGTGGTGACGATAGCTCGCAAGTAGACGTTGCTTTGTTTTAAAAGGCCAAAAGGTTTTGGAACTACTGTTCCAAGATTATCTCCATTAGAATTTCTGAGCATTAGTTTGTCTGCAAAGTAAATAATCAAACCTTATCAAAAGTGCAACTTTAAACATCAAAGCCCATGCTTCGGACTTAGTCCTCTTAGAGGGCTGATAAATGTCCTGAGCGCTGTCATCTCCTCCTTGCGCCATGATTCCAACTTCAAGAAACACACGTTGTAGGCTACGCAGTGCACCTGCGCGGCAACTTCAGGAGACTCGGATGAAGCTGGGAAGGATTAAACACACGGATTCCACACCGTGGTAATCCACCGTGATAATAATTATATTTTAAATGAAAACGGTAATTGTTATCGTCAACATTTTTATTGTGGATTACTGTTACACCAGTAATCGTTACATCCCTATAAATAGTACGTTTACCATTTGATGGAAATACACTGGACCTCATTTTTACAATGGGCATTTATGCTGACATCTTATCTATCATGGAGGTTCCAGTCTCTGACCATTTTGGTGTCTTCTTCAGTGTCTCTCTCTCTCTCTGTCTGTCTGGTAAGTGTTCAGAGCCTGACACATACACCTATCTCCGTATTGACAGCAACATTAAGTCTACACTGGCTGAGTGGTACTTGGTTCCTGCAATACTACTTTTGCTTCCCTTGATATCACAGACAACCAGAACAGTGCCTTGCTTTACACAACTGTCGAACCTCTTATAACCAGGAAACGCACTCGGACAAAAACGCAGCCATTGTTCACCGATTACACTCGTGCACTCAAACAGAACTGCAGAGAACTTGAGCACAGGTGGCGCAGTCTAAACATGGACTGATAGTTTAATGACATATAAAAGAGCACTCTCAGTGCTAGGACAACATATCTATCTAATCTGATCAACACTAATACAAAATAATTCATGGTCTCTGTTTGACACTGTGGCTAAACTCACTCAGAGTGCCCCTGCCAACAGCTCTTCTTTGATGGCTGATGACTTTATGAACTTCTTTACAAGCAACATTGACTCAATTAGAGATAATTTCACTGGTCGACACTCTGAAAGCTCGAGCATCAAAAACCTTGGTGTAATTTTTGAGCCTCGCCTGGCTATTACCAAGACAGCATTTTTCCATCTCCGCAACATTGCAAAAATTCGACCCATCTTATCATTCCGTGATGCTGCAATTGTATTCCATGCATTTGTGTCTTCCCGACTTGATTACTGCGTTGTCCTTTTTGCTGGTCTTCCAAATTGTGCAACTAAAGGCCTTCAACTTGCTCAGAACACTGCAGCTCAGATTTTAATGTTTAATGTTTTAACATATAAGGCCCTGCATGTACTTGCACCACCTTATTTATCTGAGCTTATTACACCATATATACCGGCAGTGTATATGGTCCGGCACGCTCTCTCCGCTCCCTTGATGCTGGTCTGCTGGTCATTCCCCTAGTAAACAAAAAATCAGTTGGTTATAGAGCATTCTTCTACCGTGCCCCTTATCTTTGGAATAGCATCCACTACATGTTAAAGAAGCTCCCTCAGTTGACATTTTTAAATCTAGATTGAAAACCCACCTCTACTCATACTAAAGCCAACCATAACACACCATCCTTTCTGCGTCCTTCACAAACAAACCCTTTTCACTTATTCTCTTATGTTGCTGGTTTTGAATTGTTTATTATTACTGCTTTAATGCTGTTCAATTGTTTTGTTGCTGTCTGTTATTTCTGTGTTCCTTTTAATTAAAGTGCACTGAGACCATGTTTAATGGTAATTTGACACTTTTTAATACAATTTGATTCCATGTGATTTTCTGCTCTGCACTTATCATAAACCATATACTATACTCTAAACACCACAAACCATTATACCCATGCATCATACTGTAATCTGGTCATTTTCTAGCATATCCCAGACATCTTACATCATACGCAGGCTTTGTGATGTTAGAGATTTGATGATAAATCTACATTATGTGTCCATTGGCTTGATGGAGGTCAAACAGGCTGTTTCAGATGACCCCACCACACCGTGAAAAGCATTTACAGCTCAGCGAGGCAGCATACTGCAGTTTAACCACATTTTAACATTGTAGTGTGAGTCAGCTCACTAGTTTTACTCCCCTCGTACACATTTAAACAATTTGGCCTTGGACGTATACATTGCCAAATACATACATTAATATCTGCAGCTTTACCAGCCACTCATTTTTTATGCATGTTCCTGTAACCTATTTCATACAAGCCCTGTTTTGGGGTAAAAAGAAGATTATCTGGTATTTGACTGACCTTCCAGGTTCTGTTGCATGTTTCTTACCATTTTCTAAAGCCCCCTAATCCTTTAGTGGACTACATTGCTCTTTGTTTTGTTTCCCACACCTCGGCTCGCTGTGGCAAAGAAGCTTAATAGTCTAAGTTTGCTTCAGCCAGATGGACCACCGGGTTGAGGACAAATTCTGATGAAGCCACAAGGAAACCGCAAATGTTACACTACTGTAGATGAATGAAATCCTTTGTTGCTTGAATATAAAACTAATCATTACATCTGCTCCTGCAGTGTGTTTAATTTTGCCCTGGAAACTTGTGTTCTTTTATGAAAGCTGAGCTGAATGAATAAAGTGGTGTGTTGATGTGTGTTTCACACATGTAGTTAATTGGTGATTAGGGGTTTTATCTTGCATGCATTAAAAAAATCTGTTACTGTAGAATCTATTTAAAGCTGAATTGTACACACCATAGAAAGGCGGGTTGTGAAAGCACTCCTGTTTCCTATATAGGCTAACATGTAATTTTCATCCAGTGGAAATGATTCCTTGGAGGTTGAAAGAAGGCACTCCACAATCCTCAGAGCGGAGAGAGGTGACTGGTCTGCTCCAGTCACATGTTTCTCTCTCTCTCTCTCTCTCTCTCTCTCTCTTACATTCCCTTACTCTGTTGCAACAGACACTCCTCATCTCTCTCGCTCAGTCCTGCCCTCCCACTCTCTCTGTGTCTCAGTCTTATGTCTGCTCTGTTGGCATAGTGGATTTTTTTTGGAAACGTTTTCACAGGATGTGAAGAAGGGGAAAGTTGAGTTTGCTTCAGCGTCAGACAGCATGTGTACCGCTCTCTCCTCTCAGGCTCACACTTCCCCCTCTACTCCATAATCTCCCTCTTTATACCTCTTTTCATCCTTTGCTTGAGGACTGGGCTGTCTTCTTCAACGACATGTATTCCCTGGACGATTTTGGGTAAGCCAACGTGACTCCTCATCATCATCTTTTCTCTGTCTTGTTTTAGTTTTTCTGTCCTTATGGAAATGTGTCAGTCAAAGGAAAATTGGCTTTGGAGGGTGCTGTAATGATGTTGCTTCTTCTGCTTCTGTTTTAAGCCTGGCTCATCTTTAACACCACAGAATCCGTTTGCTACTTAAAACAGCATTTGTAGGATTGTTTGCAAGAAAACCTGTATTTCTTTTTTTGTACCATTCTGCATATCGCCCCAGCTCTACATGCTGTTATAAAGCTTATAATAATGCAACTGGCTTAAGTTGGATAGAAAGCAAGGAAAAATGGTAGAGGAAAATCTCCTCTAGGATTTGCAGACTTTCTTTCGTCTGTCTCCTTCTTTCCACCCCTCTGTCTGTGTTTTCTCTGGAGCCAGCTGTTAGCAGAGACGCCTGATTGGTTACCCTTTAGCAATCTTTCATTGGTTCAGTCTTTTCCTGGGAAATTTCTTGCTTCTTCTCGTCTGTCAGTGTGTCCGCTCAGCTGCTCTCTATCGTTCACAGGACGGATCCCTTCTGACTCATTGCATGTGTGAGAAAGAAAGACAGGAAGAAAGGGATAGAGAGCGCTAATCTCTGAATGGCTGCATGAGTGGGACTATCAAAAGCCAGATGACACGAGGATAGAGGGGTCTCTGTATAATATGGCCTTGGAAGATTACAGCGGGATGTGGTGATTTGTTAAAGCTCAAATACAGATGTGAAGCCGAGTGGGGCGGAGGAGATAACATCAGAGGTTTACGCTTGACCACTTGTACTCTAGTAATCTACTGTAACGTACAGTACAACATCACAGGGGAAACCTCTCTGCCTCTGTCTCACACTGTATGTTCATTATTTATGAAGTATTTCTCATACTGGCATTCGGATTATAATATTGCAAAATGTAACAAAAAACTTAGATAATATATTACAGCATCATTGCAAACATGTTTATCAGAGAACATGGCCTTAAAGTAGGTTTCTGGAAACTAACTGCTCAACTCTTTAATTAAACCATCCCATTGTCATGGCTTCCCGTTTAGCTGTCAGATATTCTTGTTCTTGCCCCTCTCTCGTCCTCCATGCATGGCCTACATATTCTTCTTCTTCATGCAGGATACAAAGAAAAATACAAGTCTGCAGCATGATATGATTCTACACTGACTGGGAAATCACATCATTGTATCAAATATGGGCGGACTTTTCCTACTCTCATTTCGTACGCTCTGTGTATCCTATAAAGTCTTTTCCTCCAAAAGGAAGCAGTGTTTCCCTTTAAGGATCAGGATTAGTGACAGGACTGGAGAGCGCTGAGGAAGGTGGAGTGAGGCAGAGGAGAAGGAGAGGTGGGGGAGGGGTGTGCATAGAAGTGGGGGTTGCTATCCATATTGTACTGTATGTGTCCATGACAATTAGCCTGGGGGCCAATTGGCATGTACAGAGATATGTAATGAATAAGTGATGTCGCTATGGGGGTCAACATGCTGATTTCACTCTGGGAGGCTTTTCTGCTGATCACCACCAAATGATCTCCTTAAATTAGGAAAATGATTCCTAATCAAGCTTTCATCAAATAATCCTTAAGTCTCATTTGATATATTGATACTGCACAAACTGAAACCAATATTGTGACTAGATGCACTGTAGCGTTGTCTGTTCTGGCTGATTATAATGAACACATTCATCTACTTGCTTAATAATGATTTCCGTGTCAACCCCTTTTATTGGAGATTAAATATTTTAGGAAAGCAATGGTGAAATAACCGAAAAAGAGGCTTTATGTACCTGATGAAAGTGTGCAGGGTTTTTGGTTCTTTGACTCTTTATGATCTGACACACTTGTCAATAAGACCTTCTGAAGTCTAAGAGCTTTGTAGTCAGTGTTAGCTGCTAGAAACGTAGTCTCGCTTTGCCAGACCTTCCTTCACAGCACTGCGGAGGAGGGTCTGGTTGGTCCACATAGCATTCCGGGGTAGGAGAAAAACATGCTGTGGTTTATTGGCATTTCTTTAAACCAATCACAATCGTCATGGGCGGCGCTAAGTGCTGGATGGAGCAACAGTGCCTCTGCAAAATAACCTCGGGAAGGAACTTGTTCTGGTGGAACGTGTACGTTCAAAAGTTGTTTTAGTCGTGCAACAGAAAACTCAGATTGGACAGATAGTCTAGCTAACTGTCTGGATTTACCGGCAGAGATCTGAGAAAAGGTTAAACATAGTCCTCACAAATCGACCAGAGTTTAAAATTCCAACACAAAGAAAGCGGAAGGTAATGGACATCCAGCTGAAAAGAGTGACATCTGTGCGGAATTTCCGGCGACACCGGAGCTATCCCGGAAGTGGAACGTCTTGGATATAGACTACTAGAAACGCAACAACAGTATTGTCACATTATCAATATTGAGGAATTGAGATGATGTAATTACACTAGGAATGAGCTTTTGTATGACAGATATTCATTATGAACCAACTCAATCAGACATTACACAATTGAAGGGCAATATTAAGAACATATATGGGGAAATGTGTTCAGTCTCGAACACAAGGAAATAGGCTACATTTTGAAATACATATACTCTTTGTTGTAAAGCATATGTGTTACTGTAAAGCTCAACGTGTTCTGTAAAGAAATTTCTGATATGCAGTGCTTTTGCAGTTGTGTTTATGTTTATTTTTGGATCTCAACAGCTGACATAAAGACCATCAGAAAAAACATTTTATTATTGGGATCGGGATTTATTTCCCTGGACTGGACAAAGTTGAGATCTTTTGAATTTTCATTTCCTCTGGTTTGTATTTCATTTTGCTTTTAGCACCCACGTCTATACATTATGTTATTGTCATATTTCCAACCAGTGTCTAAATTGTATCTGTAAACAGTAAAAAAAAAATCTCTTAACCACATCTCTAATAAGCAATAATCGCCACCCTGGGACATGGAGAATCACATGTTTAATGTTCAGTGTGATCACTTGCCCTGCAGCAGTTAAGCATTACCTCTAGTGAGCAGGCAGTGTCCACTTCTCAGAGCTGCACAGAGACTCGTCTGTCGCAGATCGAGCTTGTTAACATTTGCCCGGTCCAACACAAAAATGTCCTGCAGTCCAGCTTGGCACTCAGAGCTACAGACAAGCTAACGATTATTCTGCTTGGCACAGGCGTTACTGTGAGCCCCTTTAAAAAAAAGGATCACTGTGACCCTCATTTAACCAATCCGAAGTGTGTGTGTGTGCGTGTGTGTGTGTGTTGCTCATATTTGATCATTGTTTCATGGTTCATCATTGCCTGAGGAAGACTAGTAGTAGTAGTAGTAGTCACTACTAGATTTTTATTTTTTCCAGTACTCCATGTATTGTAATGTTTTTGGTCATAACCAGATCGATACTGGATTTCCCTCAAAGCCACACATTTTAACCTCATGGTGGCGCTAGAGGAAAAGTCAGGGGATCAGTACGATACATCATCTGGGAACCCTACATATGTACGTTTCATGGCATAATTTCATCCATCCAATAGTTAGAGAGATTTTAGTGTGGACCAAAGTGATAGACTGACTGACCGAAGACCCGCGGCGCTAGCATGGCTAAAGATAAACTCTAGTTTTAACTAATCTGGTCTACAGTCTGGACAAAGTCCCTGCAGTCAACGATAAAGCTGATGACTTCCAAAATGTCTCTCCTGTGCATCAAATTCTGATTAAATGTTGCCGTTAGTCAATTACTTAGTGCATGTTAACGGAAATTTATCATGTATACTCTTCCAGTTAATATGTGTTGTACATGTTGATGTGTATTCACCCGCTACATGTGTCCTCTGAGGTAAAGGGCATCCTAATCAATAGGAGCTGGCCACAGTATGGACCACTGGTAGTTCTTACAGGCTGGGCTTAATACTGGGTGGCTATGGCAACAGTAGGCAGGAGTTGAGGGAGGGGGGGGGTAACAGGAGCAAACCCCAACACCCCCCACACACACACACACACACACACACACACACACACACAAACACACACTCACTAAACAGTGTGTGTGGATGGGGGTAGAAGCTGGTTGAGACGGATATGAGGTAATCTCCCTTGGGTTAACAGTATGACAATAGCACAGAGGTTCATTCTCACACACACACACACACACACACACACACACACACACACACTCATCTGTCAGACAACAGGCTGTTCAATGACTTCATCCCTGCCAGTCTGTCCGTCAGTCATCTCTTTGTTGCTGGATGGATCATAGCGACTGTAGCAGTACAAGAACTCAGACCTGAGGGACGTTTTTAATCTCATTCCATTTTTAACTGGATGTTTTTTGTTTTGTTTGTGCAGCAATTGCTCCTGTTTGAAATTTATGTGGCAGACTCTCATCAGGAGGTTTAACTGCTTTTAATGAGTTATAACTTAAGGTAATGGAGCAGCACAAGAGGGAGTTTGTGTCATAGACAGACCGCTACTGCTGTTGTTTTCCTGTTTACCAAAATGGACATACATCGGCTCCAAGTGCTTCGTTACTGCCTCCCTCAGAGTGTCAGTGACTCAGGGTTGTTTTACAGCCACATCTCTGCCAGGTTTGTACTGACTGTGTGTGTGTGTGTGTGTGTGTGTGTGTGTGTGTGTGTGTGTGTGTGTGTGTGTGTGTGTGTGTGTGTGTGTGTGTGTGTGTGCGTGCAGCAAGAAAACAAAACTGAAAGAAAAGAGAGATGGAAACATTTGTGGTGATTGAAATAGAGTGAGTTGTGATTCAGAGTATGCGCACGTCTGTTAATTTGGTCAATGAGGTTCAATCATTGTGTGTGAAGAAAGTGTTGTGAAATGCCAGCAGCAGGGACGGGGAAAATATTTCCCTGTTGTATTTTAATCAGAGCCAAAATACTAATCTCTAATCTTAATCTGACCACAACAAATGTCGTTTAGACGCAGAATTTAGGTTATTTTGGATTAGTTATTGTGTGCATGGATAATTTTCTTGCCACAAAACTGACATTTAACTCCTTGTTGTATAAGTGTGTATAAGAGTGTCAGAAGTTGTGATCTGTTTTCATGATCCTCTTTTTCCTTTTCTTCCTCCCGCCTGGTCGCATCTTTTCAGTCAAAGCCAGAGATGCTGCCAGAGGGATGCAGCCTACTGTGTGAACACCAAGCAGCTTCTTTATTCTAAACACTCGGCAGCATCACATAGAGCATCTCTGAATAGCAGGGCTCTGTAAGCGCTCCATACATGTTTAATTCACACAAGCATTGAAGACAGCATGGCTTCTGGCTAAAATGGCAGTCTTTCGGGCCAATGCCCTTCTCTCTCTCTCTCGCTCTCGCTCTCTCTCGCTCTCGCTCTCGCTCTCTCTCTCTCTCTCGCTCTCTCTCTCTCTCTCTCTCTCTCTCTCTCTCTTCTGCTGGCAGGATGGATGATATGGAGAAGAGATGGAGAGAGGGGAGGGAGGTTTGGTTGCTGCTGCTGCTGTCCCAAATGAGAAGTGTAGGATCAAACAGCCTTGTTGGCTGTCTTGTTATCATGAGGGAGAGGAAGGGGGGATTACAAATAAAGACAATGAGGTTTTATGTGTACAGTATGTGCAGCTGCTGCTTAAAACTGACCTGAACCTTTCACTATGTGGGACATCAGAACCTGATGGTAGCAGGACCATGACTTTGCTTTACTGAGAGCTGCGATAGTCAGATACAAAAAGAAAATCGCACTATATTTATTTAACATAGATGTTTGAACGAATCATTGTCAATTTCATTTATACAGAGCCAAATCACAATTTTTAAGAGGAGTGTAAAGTATGTATATATCTATAGACTCTTAATGTGGATTAGGAAAAACTACACAAAAAACCTCGCCAGAATTGGCAGACAGGTGTCATTTCTACAACATTTTGGAATCAATGTAATGAAGTTTCTCATTTGTCAGGTATGTAGTTCACTGGATTAGACAAAAAAACAGACATTCCTGTCTATCAACCTCTTTTCAATGGATTTTTCTGAATATTTACTAGATCACGATAATATTAAAAACAAACTGCACACACTGTGATACAGGCTGTTATCCATATCTCCTAATCCTAATCCTGAGTGGACAGAAATCGCAGTAATAGAAATGCAATATGTAGAAACAGAATGACAATATTAAGTAAATGTACACTACATATAGTATTACAGTAAGTAAATATTTAGTGTAATAAGTTAACATGGATGTGGCTGACCATTTTTCAGGTTTTGCGTTGCCTTGTTGAATGAATTGAACTGTTTTTCTGCCAGCACGCCTGTAATCAGAGGCACTAACATGTATTTCTGTATATTGTAATACATGTGTATCACTCAGAAAATGCAGAATATAGGTCATGCATTGTCTGCCACTGTGTTGTGTGTGTGAATTAAAAGTAGCAGCACTGCAAACTGATACATCTATACATCATACACTTTTTGCACACAACTGGGACATTTAGCTAAGAACATAAGCACATTAATGCGTTTTGTATTAATGCCATTAAGACAGTGGTTCGTTCTCTCTCTCTCTCTCTCTCTCTCTCTCTCTCTCTCTCCCTCTCTCCCTTCCATTTTGAGCTTAATTGTAGCGCTTTCTGCAGTATTACACAATACTTTGTGTGTCATTGGGGCAGGTGTTAAGATAAACACACACACCACACAGTTATCACAATTGGGACAACGTGATGGAACAGGGATGTTAAAGCACGGATGACAGTGCATAGATTATGAGTCTCTGAACTACTGTGCCAGTATTTAATAGTCTTGTTAGCGGAACTGTGATGCATTATTGGAGGAGATGGAGATATTTTTATGCTGTTAAAGCTTAGTTTTAAAGTCTCTGAATCCTCACTATTGCGGTCTTAATCATGATTACTATGAAAGCACCACCACATTGAGAGTCTCATGCATATCCATACTTGAATTTGGCCCTGTATGAAAGAAAAATAGGTCTTTGTTGCAGCCTCTGAGTGTTGAAAACCTGCAGTGTGAGATATTGCTGTATTTAGCATGCAAGTAGATTTAGTTTTTTAGGTTGACATTTTTTTTTAAAGAACAAAACTTAAAGGAATAGTTTGCCATTTTGGTAAATGTGCTTATTCGCTTTCTTGAGCGTTAGATGACAATCCATATCACTCTCATATCTGTACCGTAAATATGTAGCAGAAGCCAGCATAGCATAAAGGCTTGGCAACATTCTCACAGTGCTAACATGATGATGATTAGCAGGTATAATGTTTACCATGTTTACCATCTTTAGCGTGTTAGCTCACTAATATCTGCTTTTTAGCAAAGAACAGCTGAGACTGATAGGAATTTTTACCTGATGATGGCTCTAGAGAAAACTTTCACCAGGATCACCAGAGTAATTACAATTCATCCTGAGGGGAAGATTGATGTCTGTACCAAATTTCATGGCAGTCCGTTTTATAGTTGTTTACATAGTTCAGTCTGGACCAAAGTGGTGGATCGACGACACAATCAAACAAACAAAAAACAATGAAACTGAGTAAATGTTAAGAATTTAGTTTTACATGCTTGGCAAAATGGCAGGGGTAACGGGACTTTAATAATAACTCTATATGCCTGTATGTGACTCTTCTTTAGTTTTAATTATTGTGTTCCATATACCGTTGTTTATTAGCATGTTTACATCTCATTACTGCAACCCTTGAAATCTGGCATCTATCACTTTTCTCACTGTTTCTTCCAAACAAGCCAACTGTGCTTAGTTTGCTCACTTACAAATGACCCGGCCTCACACTGTTTCTCAGCAATAAAGTTGGCTTGTGCTGTTTTTAGTTCCCGCAGGCTTCCTTCCCTCCGTGTGCCTGTGAACAGTACTTTCCCCATGGAGCAGATTAGAGGTCTTGTACTAGAGTTAAGTCTTGGTTAATTTAGATTTAAGACTGCAGTGAGGTAATGATCAGCCTGCCAGGCTTTGTCTCTAATCCAGGCAGTCAGACAGACCTCTTCCCTCAGTCAGCTGGACCCCAGCACCCACGCACACATGCATCCATACGGTAAATGTACACACCCCACCTATACTATACACAGGTGACGGCTTTGCCCTAAAAAGCCCGGTGAACCCTGGAGGCTATAATCCTCATGGTGACGGAATAATAACAGATAACTAACCAAATCCATACACAGCAATCAATCTGTGTGTGTTTGTGTGTGTGTGGAGGAGGGGGGTATTGCTATCTTTATGAGGACCAATTTATATTTTAAACGATCGTAATGAGGACATTTGTGCATTGTGAGGACGTTTTCATCAGAGGTCTATTTGAATGTTGAAAGTTGGATTTAAGTTTAAGTTAGGGTTAGGTTAATTGTGATGAGAGAGAGAGAGAGAGAGAGAGAGAGAGAGAGAGAGAGAGAGAGAGAGACTGTTATATTGCCCTAAGCTGGCCCTTTAATAAAAAATATCAGTTATTTTGGGTGTACGTACGGTATGGGTACCATAATATACTGTTTGTGGGTGGATAATTATGTATTTCTGTTCCTGTTTTGTTTTTTTTAAAAGATAGGCAGGAGGACATCATAGAGGCCTCAGTCTCAGCAAGCTGAGGCTTTCAGTTGAGGTACAACTTGAGTCTCTGTTTGCCCTTTTCGTTTCACAGTAGTCTGCAAGGTTATTGGACCTGTTTACATCTCCCCTTGTGTCCAGGATAAACCCAAACTGGACGGATAACTTAGAACATGCCTATTATATACTGTTTGTAGTCTCCCTGCTCTACAGACAGACAGATTTCAGATATGGTAGCATATTGCTCTGCTGAGATAAACATTGCCATTGTTTGTTTACCAAACCTCAGATTGAGTTACATAAATCCTCCCTGACACTGACTGCATGTCTCTATTATCTACAGTACCGACCAGGGATGCATAAAACAGTGTAATTATCACTCCTGCTGCACAGGAAGCCTCTCTGGATGCTTCCTCTCTCAGCTGGTTTACAGGACATTATGATTTTTTTAAGCGAGTTAATCGGCATGAAATTAATTGATTAATTGGATATGTGAAGTTGTCACCAGCTGTGCAGATCGACTGCTGCACCTCTATGATGCAGCAAATAAGGGGGTAATTCTTTACTTTGTCTGTACATCTGACAGTTGGGAAATTAATTAGATTTTTCTCTTTGCGTTCATCAAACTTACAGGTCTCCTCTCATTATTTTAGCATCAGTTTTAATTGTATTAGCTAGTTGAGACATGAAAGACAGGCACAAAGGAGGCGATGAAGAAGACGGTTTACAGGGTGTGTGCCAGGACTCCCTGATTCCCCTGATATTTAACAAGACTTATATACAAGGGATGCCTCTAATGGTATATTCTTTAAAGCGAAAATGTTTGTTTCTGTTTTGGTTTTGGGAGGATTTTTTTTTTACATTTTCCTACTCTGATCCAGTGCCAAAGGAACTCAGGAAAGCGGTGGTTGGTGTTGGTGGTTCAACACGTATAGACGTTTGCTGACGGCACACTTCTCTACAGCTTTGGTAGGCGTTGGTAGTGTTTTTAACATTTAGTTTTCATCACGTTAACAAAGGCCCGACAAATCTAAACTGCTGTCATGAGCTGGCCGTGCAGGGACGTGTTGAATGACTCATCATTTTTCGGGTCTGTTCGGGTGCCTTCCACTGTGAGCCAGCAGGATGAAACAATTACCCCAGCAACAAAAGCTAATTGCCATGATAACAGCAGCTCTGCCCTCGGGTGCTATACCCAGAGAGAACGCCACATACACCCCAACATCCCCAACCCACTCTCTCAGTATGCCGAGGACACACTTCCCCAGCCTAAATACGTCCAGTGATTTAATCATGAAGCTGACAAATCTCACAGAACCATGAAACTACTGTTCCTAAATATGTGCACTCAACCCATCATGTATACAGGTTCAGGCATAATTTCTTCCAGCACCGAGATGTCTGCTAATGGACTGAAAACACACAACCGTGTGTGTGTGTGTGTGTGTGTGTGTGTGTGTGTGTGTGTGTGTGTGTGTGTGTGTGTGTGTGTGTGTGTGTGTGTGTGTGTGTGTGTGTGTGTGTAGGATTTGTGTGAAGGAGCGGGGGTGAGTGAGGACACATATGTCTTACCATGTGTGCATGGAAGTGCTTTGCTTAATTCAAAAGCCTGGGAATGTGGCCTCCTTTTCACCACTCGCCTATGAGGCTTATTTGACATGGGGAAGCGCTCAGTGTGGCAGAAGCCTTCATATCCTCTCTGCTCTTGTTTTTCTCTCTGTCGTCTTTTCATCTCTTTCTCTTTCTGTACTCGTTTTTTCTTCTCAACCCTCTCAGGCTTCCTTTTGAGGTGACAATTATTCAGCTGAGAAATCTGCTTAGTCCAGCAAAACTAAGGTGGAATGCTCAGACAGGAGCTGTTGACCAAATCAGGTCAAGAGGATATTTATTCAGAACTAGACTAGTACTTTAATTTTAGAATACATGTGTTTTCTCCAGTACAATACAAATATATTGTCAGCTAATAGCTTTTTTTATATATTTGTGCTCTCATTAGCCTGTCAGTGTGGTGTAAGAAACATACAGTATTTCTTTTTTTATTCATGAGCTGGTGGTGGAGAAGTGCTAATGCATTTTTAAAGATGTAGTCTATAGAATACACAAGAGGGAAAATACCAGCAGGCCTAAACCTTCAGAGGATTGGAGTGGCCTGAAGAGAGAAATTATCAGCTGTGGTTCATCCAAGCTCTCTACACCTGAGTGAAACAACTTAATCAATATTTTTTATATTAACAGTAGTTCACATGACTATGTATGTGTAGATGTCACATCTAGTGATGAACCTTTAGTAAGTGCATGTGGCCTTGACAAAACGTTGGTATTTCACGAATTGGGGAATGGTCTGTGAGAGCCATATGGCGGTAATCCCAGCCCACTTTTTTCCAGCATTTCGAGTGCAGCCCCTTCAAATGTATCACTGATAAAGGTGTCTTCTTTGTAATTCATATATTCTAAACAAATGTTTTGTTGTCCTTTTAAGTTGGCCTTCAGTTCTTCCTGTTATGTACATTCCTGCTCTAAACATCAGTTTGATTCATCATGTTATTTTAATGTCACTGATTGTGATTTTCAGCAAGAGCTGACCTTTTTCAGATTATTGCCTGCGATCCCTTCTGCTCTACTATCTCTGTCTTCTCTCTACTCAGTCACCCTTTTTACGCCTGAAAATCAGTCAAGTATCAAGCGTTTGAGCTAAATCGGCCTTGATATGGATTTTCTTTTTCCTTTAGTCGGTCGGAGCAGCTGTGATGTTAAGCAGCTATCATGTGCCCTATTGTGCTTTGTCTCCTATTTGTCGTGTGACCTAGAGAGAGTCCGCCACCCTCAGTAACTCGACGCACAGAAGCATTTAGCACACTGTCATAAGTGGTGAGGAATTAGCGGAGCTGCTCTGTGAAGATCTAGCTTAGCGCTTTAGTTAATGCAACCAAAAGAACTAATGGAGAGCAATTATCTCAGCCACATACACCCCACTCTACATCCCATGATGTGTTGATTGAGAAACATACTGTATGCAAAGGAGAAATAGACGAGACGCCCGTTTTATTTCTGACTGCTTGCAGAGAACTAAAAACCCTCAGCTTCAAGCTGGATGCACTCCATCCCTCTGGCCCAAACTGCTCCAGAAATAGGGCCTGTTTTTGTAAGAAGATCCAACACATAGAGGCAGCCACCTCCCTCCTCCCCTCCCTGTCTTTTCCCAGTGAGCCTCTGGTGGTCCGTCGGGTCTCTGAAGTGGAGAGAAGTGTCACTTATGTGATTAGAGAGTCTGTTAAACTTATTTAGAGATGTAGGAAACATGATGTCTGTAGTTATTGCGTATGGTTTTGCATTCAGAATGGGAGGTTCTCCTTAAATGTCGAGGCAGTGAACCTTTTAGATTGCTATATACAGCCCGCCTTCTTAGTGATAATGATTATTTGGTTTACTTGTTTTTCTTAATCTTGATATATAGGATGACATTTGCATAAGTTTAAGGATGAATATTTGCATCTGTGTCAGGGCTGTCAAGCAGGATTTTTGATTTTATCCGGAGTGAATTGTTGAGATCAGATTCTGTGCTATATTTGAATGTATTTGAGGAACTTTGTGTTTATATCGGCTTGTGTAAAAGACAAATGTTTCCTGTTTGATTTTGAAGTTCCTGTTTGACCTGGATGGAGGATATGTATTGTATAACCATCAGCATCTACATCTAGTCTCACTGTTGTCTTACTGACTTACTGCATTTAACAGTCTACAAAATGTCTCTGTGCTTGAGTCATTGTCATGAATAAATTGTGTTGTGATAGCTTTGATAAGAGAATGCTGCTGGTTAACTCGACAACAGTTGTGCAGTGGGGAATGATGGATGTTTGACAGAGGGAGGTTGGTTTTAATCGTGGGAGTTGTTCCATCTGTCAAGTGAGCTTTAAAGGCTTCTCCCTGAGGAACGACATGACGTTTGCTGTGCAGTTTATTCTCAGACTTTCTGATATTGCTGCATGGAAATAAACGTCTTTATGTCAGTCATCAAACAGATTATTTAACTCTAAGATTGTTATGATGAAAAGAATTTTAGATAAAAGGAAAAAATGGAAATGAAAGCACGTTGATATCGAGCCTTTGAACTGTTAAATTATTTTGAGAGCATGTAACGTGTTTTATCCTGAATTACTTACTTACTGTACATTTTAGTGGAATTCATGAAAAATACACTTTATTATTTATAGAGTAAATATATCAGGTATGCAGGGTTTGCGTAAAGCCAATAGAAACACCGCTATGTCATCACTTCTGAGTTATTTGAAGCCATCCAGATGACCGCAAGGGAACTGGAGAGCAGGTGATTGCAACCATGTGTTAGAGTAGTCCGTGGGGGGGGGGTGTCACGGTGTCTTCCTCCTGCAGAGCAGCAGCTCGAAGGAAACGTCAGAGGAGCAGGGGGGGGTCACATGTTGACATTTGAATGTAACTCCCGTCCTCTGGGCCTTGGAAACAAGTCCCAGCCCCTGATAATTGCTGCAAAAAAACCTCAACCGCTTTAAACCTCATATCTCCTTCCTCATTTTATTATTTATACCATTTTTATTGTTAATGTACTAAATTGCTTGGGGTAGAACATTACACGGTATAATCCCATTCACTTCTGGCTCTCTATTCAGTAGTCAAGGTAATAGAACAATTAATCAACAATTTGGTTCTTGTCACCATTTCTGGCTTTTTTCATCCCCTCATAACTTATACAGTGTTGTGCTGCTGAGAAACCTCTCTAACGGGGTCAGGCATATCTCCAGTGTATCATTCCAAAGTCTCAAATGTTTTTGTTTAGTCAAATTCGATGTAACAATGGTTTTAAGATTTGACTACAAGGCACAGTCTTGTGCACTCCATACCTTTGCCTTATTGAAAATATATCAAATAACGAGAAAACTGTAAAAGGTCACATGAAATTGTAAATTTTAAAGCTGCAACAATTAGTCAATTTATCAATCGAAGGGAAATAAAGCTATTACATTAGCTATATGCACATTAGATATATGTAGTAAATTAAATATCTTGGGTTTTTCAAGTGTTGGTCGCCGGACAAATTAAGAAATGTGATGTGTGTTTTTCTCTACTTTCTAGCATTTCATAGATCAAACGATTCATTGGTGAATCAAGAAAATAATCTACAGATAATGAAAGTAATTTGCAGCCCTGGTAAATTTCAAGTTCCACACTTGTATATACTTTTCCCACCTGATAGCATTTCCTTTTGCTTCTGCAGTGACTGAATTTTGTCATGTCATTTTGTATAAACTATTGCAGAGATTAAGGCTCTGGAATACCTTGACAGTCAGTGAGCACATCAACAATGTTCTTTAGCTTGCTTTTCTTGGCCCTCACACCTTCATACCGCTAATGTGAATCTGAGACTGCTGGAGAGTCGGTCCCTGAGGTGTTGAAAGTGAAAACTAGAGAAGTGTTTTGTCACTAATGGCGCTTTTCCATTACATGGTACCTGCTCGACTCGCCTCGACTCTACTCGCCTTTTTTGGTTTTCCATTACGAAAAAAAGTCCCTGGTCCCTGCTAACAGGTACTTTTTTTAGTACCACCTCCGTCGAGGTTCCAAGCAAGCTGAGCCGATACCAAAAGGTGACGTGAAAGCGACAGACGGGGGTGTCCTGAACAAACTCGCCATTTTTAAATAGCTCAGCCAGCTGTGTTTTTTTTTTTCTGCCTCCAGCTTCATTTGAAACAAAATGTGTCTTCTGGCTGTGGCAACAACAACACACCTTAGACGTTCTGTGTGTGTGTCGCGTTAGGTCACGGCAGTTTACTGCAGCGCCACTTGTTTTACAGTTCTGTGGAGGCTCCAGGCAGAGCTTTCACCATAGCCTACGTACACACACATGCCGGCTCGACGCACAAGTATAAACATCAGGCCACTTACATAGGCTACGGCAAAAGCTCTGCGTGGAGCCTCCGCAGAACTGTAAAACAAGCTCAAGTGGCCTGATGTTTATACTTGTGCGCTGGTGTGTGTGTCGAGCCAGCATATAAGACGACCAGCCACGCTGAGGCGGTACTAAAATCTGCAATGGAAAACGGACGCACAGTGTGTAGAGTCGAGGCGAGGCGAGTCGAGTCGAGGCGAGTCGAGCAGGTACCATGTAATGGAAAAACGCCATTAGACACAGGCTCTATGAGTTTACCTCACCTCTATTGGTCCACATCACCTCTCCACCTGCTGTTGTGTTTCCACCTTCAGGCACGTATGGTGCTATAAGGTCACAACAGAAGTCACACATAACACACATGGCTCTTTATTTTATAAACTCAAGATGTGATTTGTGATTTGTCTAAGCCACATAAGTCAATGGCCACGTGTCTTTTTAGTGAATGAATTCGCTTTCAGCTCCGTGCTTGTGAACATGATTATTTTATGCGTCCTCAAGCTGCGTGCTTCTGTGCAACTTTTCATTTGCTTTTTACCAAATGAGTCTCCAGCTGGCGATACACTTGCTGATCAAACACGCGCGTTTTGAACACACTGTATTATTACCCAACACATCACGCACACCAAGTGATGCCATTTCTTGGGCGAACATTTCTTCACATTCTGTAATGGTGCCACCACCGCCACAACACAGTAAAGGCCAGGAGGGAAAGGGGAATTTTCCAGGGTTTGGTTTTAGGTTGAGGTTTTGTGTATAGCTTTTAAAAATGGCAACCCACCCTCCCCTCAGCACACACAAACTGTCAGATATGTACAGTGGCAGTGTGTTATTTCCAATGTGGTAACTGCAGAAAGGTGTGGCTCCCCACTGACCCCTCAGCTAACCAGATGATTACAGTAACTAAGTTTCATTGGTTTCACTTGACCACCATCATATTTACGCTATTCAGGTCAACAGTAACAGTATGAGAATTAACAGTGCAGTGAAGCATCTCTATAATCTAATATTATTTACTACTGAATATTGAGAACTGAATCCTGCCCACATTCCAGTTGTTTTCTGTTCTTTCATTGCTTCAACTTATTTTAGAAATTGGACAAAGAATCCAAATAACAAGTTTCAGCTTTTTTTGAGAGACCGTCAAAAGAACCGTCTATGGGGAAATAAATTAACTGGATCTCTGTATGTCTCTCCACAGTCAACAGAACAATGTTCCAATAATTAACTGGACTCTTCTTATGTCCTCTCTCTCTTCCATCAGTGAACAGAGTATCTGCCAGGCGCGGGCCTCAGTTATGGTCTACGACGATGCCAGTAAGAAGTGGGTGCCCATCAAGCCTGGGCAGCAGGGCTTCAGCCGCATCAACATCTACCACAACACTGCCAACAACACCTTCAGAGTGGTGGGCGTCAAACTGCAGGACCAGCAGGTGAGAGAGGCAGAAAAATAATCAACATCACATGAGAGGACATTTCTGATTCATTGACTTTGGAGCTCCATTAAATTTAGGTTTAATTACATTAAACAATGGCTGGTGTAAGGCGTCCGTATTTGTTGTTTTCATGCACTTCCATATTAGCAAGTGCCAAGTTAGATATATACGGATCTTTCAGAAAGATTGTTCGTATTTACTACCTGGAAGTTGAAAACTCTTAATCATGATAACTCTGATATGACAGAAATTCGTCATTAGCAATAGCAAAAAGTGTGAGAGTTTTCACAAGTTTTTTCATTTGAGAAACATTAACCAATGTGCCCTTATTCAAAATACATCTTTTGAGGTTGTATTACAATTCATGCCTTTTTAGGAATTTGTCAGTGCCAAAATTTGTTTCTTCAAAAGTTTTGTTTCTCTAGGGTGCCTGGGGAGCTCACGTGGGCCCCATGTACAGAGGCTTAGTCCTTGCCGCGGTGACTGCGGGTTCTATAACCACCTGCGACCCTTTGCTGCATGTCATTCCCCCGGCCTCTCCCCCTTTCCTTTCCTATGTAATGAAGGTCTAAAATGCCCAAACAAATTATAAAAAAAAGTTGGCAATTGCTGCAAAAGACAACCTCCTGTATCTGCATTCTCATTTTATTATTTCTGCCATTTTTTTTTAAATGTAATTGTAAAAATGGATACATAATACTGTTTTGAACAGTATTACAGTATTACAACATTATTACAGTATTTATCCTCATTAAACATTTGAGGATACATTTGAGGTACATTTGGTAGGTTGGACAGTCATAGAGTGGAGTGGAGCAAAGGGGACACTGGTAATACATCTCCAAACAGCTGGTAAAATGTGTGGGAGACTATTGGTAAGAATCTACTTCCACTCCGTCAACACCAACTGTTGAAGTACATTGAGTGAAATACCTGCTCAGTTGTCAACAACATGTCTTCCCTTACGAGTGACCAGCCAGTTGCACATTATCAAATCTACATTTAAATTCACAGCTTAATTTTCCTTCCCCTTTTGAAGGTTGTGATCAACTACTCCATAGTGAAGGGCCTGAAATACAATCAGGCGACCCCGACCTTCCATCAGTGGCGTGACGCCCGCCAGGTTTATGGGCTGAACTTTGCCAGTAAGGAAGAGGCCACCACCTTCTCCAACGCCATGCTGTTCGCCCTCAACATCCTCAGCTCACCTGACAATGGAGGTAAGGAGTCATGATATATGGTTTAAATGAATCGTTTCGGTATTTTAATGCACACTTTTGACCACTATTTAATATATCCCATTATACAGTTACTTTTTTTATTACGAGGTCCACATTCGTATTTGACTTCCTGGCAGGCAGTGAGGTCTTTCCGAGAAATTTTCAAATGAAACGTCTCATCTCAGTAGAGCAGTGAGAGATTGAAGTTTTTGAATGCTAAACTGTTGTTGGAAACCTGCTAATGGAACGTTTTGGTTCAAATTACGACTGCCTGACTTAAACCGTCATCTGTGAACAGTTTAAATCTATTTTTGCTCTCCAAAGAATGTCAGGTGACCACAATGAAATAATCCACATACTTTTGAATGTTTTCAGTTTGTTTTGACTGGCATTGTATACAGACAGCATGTTGAGAAGACAATATTTTAGCAATACATTTAAATACCTTTAAAATGGCACAATAATCTTAATTATTGATATATGTGTATATGTATGTGTGTGTGTGTGTGTGTGTTTATTTATATATATATATATATATATATATATATATATATATATATATATATATATATATATATATATATATATATGTGTGTATGTATGTGTGTGTGTGTCCATGTTCAATCAATACACTGCAATGTTCAAACCCTATGAAGTAGAACTTCTTAACTAAGCTGTACTACCCTCTGCTGGTTATTACCATGTACTGCAACGACCCTGTGCACACTCAACCAAACAATAACAACACTATCAGGGGCTGGTTGGTTGCTGACACAAATGTGTCCTCATTTAAAGATAATTTTTTTTGTTTTTTTTTCATTTTCATTGCAACGCATTTATTCTCAGTGATTTTCAAAATGAAACATGAGTACAAAATGCAGCATAATTAGAGACATATAGTTAAATTAGCAGACTTGTAGTTGTTTAGGGCTTTTATACATGGACAGTAAATAAATTCAGTTGGAACCCTGAACTGTATTTGAAGCCAGACTCACGCCTACACTTGGTTTACTGAATAGCATCTGACTAGCTCTGGTTACGAGCTAGGCTACTTATAGTGTGTGTGTGTGTGTGTGTGTGTGTGTGTGTGTGTGTGTGTGTGTGTGTGTGAAGACATTGAGAGAGAATATCTGTGTTTAACTGCGGTGTCATACCATCCCATCCTTGTGACTATCCTATTGGTGGCTAAAATATCCCATATGGAGCCTCAATGTCGTACCCTACCGTGCTCACATGGTAGCCCTCCTATTTTTTTGGGTGCATTTGGATGTGGGATTATAGGCCTCGTCATGCAGGGCAAAATTATTGACTTAAGTTTCTTGCTGAAAAAAGTAGCATAGTTACATAGAAGGTATCGTATAGTACTGAGTAGGCTGTGGAAAAATCATGTTGACTCCAGAGATTTCACCTGGTGTCCTCAGAAGGTTTTCTTCAGCCATCATCATCCTCCGTAAGTATCGTGCTGTAGAGAAATATGTCCACGAGCCATGCATGTTTTCCATGGTAATAGAAGTTGAGCATCAGCTATTTTCTCACCATGAAGAAGAGATTTTTGTTTGTGTGTACATTGTGTAGCTTACAGCGGTGTAAAGTAGCTAAGTACATTTACTTAAGTGCAATTTTGAGGCACATGTATTTTCCTTGGGTATTTCCATTTTATGCTACTTACTTCATCTCAGCTAAAATTAGTATACTTTTTACTCCTCTACATTTATCTGACGAATAATTGAATTTTCTTTGATCACATTAAGACAACTCACACATACATACACTTGTCTCCTGAGCTCCCATAAAATGCTTTTAAAATGCAAGTCTGATCAGGCCCTATCTTCCTATGGGTTTCCTGTTCTTCCTGTCCCATAGCAACAGCCAGTGCCATATACCATACACCACATCAGCAGTAGAAACACACATATGCATGGATACATGCACAACACACAACACGGGGTGATCATTATCTCCTTCACATCTATATCAGCACAAAGGTTGTGAAGTGTTAATTGAGTACATCCCTGAAGTCTCACCTACAGAAAAACAGACTGTTGTTGACGGATGGACCAGAGAGTCGGCAGGTGCGTGCAGCACATAATGTTTTTGCTGTATTTGTATTTCTGTTCTTGAATCATTTCTTGGAGGTTTCTGTTCCTGCAACAAATATTTTTGTAGGTGCAAAAACAATGTCATGCTGATACCTAAACAAACAGCCTGTATTTACAAGGCCTGCTTGCCTGCAGCAAGGTGCCAGAGAGCACTTATATCAACTCCCTTGTAGCTTTAATTGTGGTCTGAAAGCTCATTCAAGATCAGGATTGCTATTCTAAAATTGCGTAACTAAGACTGATCAAAGCAAACCATTAATAATTCAGTGTACCATCTTGTTGCAGAGAGGAGTTTCTTTGCTTTTTAACCATCTGAATATTTGCTGAATTTAATGTTCATCTTTGCCAGCAGAGCACATAATTACCATGAGCTAACAAGCAGAGTTCAAGGGAGTGTCAAGGAGTGAGGGAAACAAGACATCTTCCAGGCGTCACTTCTTTTTTTTCTGTGCTTCTCATTATAGTAGCACAACAAAAGAAAACCACTAACCAGTTTAGCTGTGGCAGAATGAATGGAGGTGATACCTGCATTTAGCACGTTTAGTTTGTTACTGCCTGAGGACAATATTTTGTACTGTCTTGTTATTAGCTTGTCAGTTGCCTGTAAAGCACCTTTAATCACACTAACCTGCATTAAAAAGTGCCATTAAATAAAGTGTGGTTGGTTGATTGATTGATCTTATTGATTGAAGTTTGATAGTAAAGATAATAAATTTAAAAGGTTGGAGGTCACACTTTAGCCCAAAACCTTTATAATACATGAATGGAAAGCTCTTGTAGTGCTCTATCTGACAGTCAAAAGAAATTTGAAATGAATCCAAAAATACAACAGTCAAATGAAAAGTGTACATTACATTTGGTACAAAAAGAGTCCAACAATTCCATTTAAACCCTCGCTGTGTTCCACATTGTGCTTTTCAAACTGCAGTTCGAAGCACCAGCTTTGCCTCATATTGACTGCCCCCGTCACCCCGCCCGCCACCCCCCCCATGCTCCAGACACAGCGAACGGAAATATCACTTGTGGGTGTTCTTGATGTCAGGGCTGGCGTTGAAGTTTAATGACTGGTATTCTGGTGATATGTGATAAGTGCTCTCCCTGATGCTCCCCATTAATAGCCCGATGGGGGGGGGGGTGTCAACAAGCAAAGTGATAAACTGATATGGTCATGCAGCTGATAAAATGGTACTGTCTTTAAACAATGTTGGCATAGTGACCTAAAAGCTGATAAGTTATCTTTTGTTGACACAATTGTATTGCTAGCCAATCCCATGTGTTTTTGTTCCCTATATGTGTTTGGTTTCATATGTGCATGATATTTCTCTGTGATATTTCTGTCTATTCCACTCTCTTAGACTCTTCCCTGCTGTGGTTTACAGTTGAAATTCCTGTGGCTGGCAACATATTGAGCAAATTACATTATAAACAGCTTGTTAGCTCTCCGGGGCAAAGTCACAGTTTCTCACATGAGGCCTGCTGTGGTCTGTTTATTCAGTAAACACAGCTTCTCTTCCTGCTCTCCCTACTAGGATTATTTTATTTAAAATTATTGTAATTTTGAGGGCTTACAGATGGAAATGCATCTCATAATTACCTGAGTGATCTCACACATATTATATACAAAGTCTGAAAGATGTTACACATGTGTTTAGATCTGTTCGGAATCCTTTGGTGAAAACAACCCAGAAAGAGAGGCACAGGACAACTACACATTTCAACAGGATAGGACAGAGTGACTATAATAGAGAAAAATAGAAACAAAATGTGGAGTGAAAAAACAAAGCTACCAATGCACTTTCATGCTGTGAAATACTGTATGTAACAAACAAAAGTTGCATAATAGGGAGAAGAGAAAGAAAGACCAGGAAGAAGCCAGGGGGAGGGGGAAAGAGTAAATACAAAAAGTTTAGACAGAGGAAAAAAAGAGAAGAAATGAAGAGAAGGAGGGAAGAAAGTTTAAAGGGAAAGAAGGTTGAGGTGTGAGGGTACCAGGTCTCGGCTGGGTGTTAATCACGCACCATCGAAACCTGGGGAGCTGGACCAGCCTACATTTGCCATTTTTGCTCAATAAATTACCTGAAGATTAATGATTATCTAAGTTGTTATGAATACATCTTCTGTCAATTGACAGAATAGTTTCAGCACTAAAATTCTTTAAAAGTAAAGAAAGTTTGCACATAACGGAGAGCTGTGGACAAGAAGCCTAACTTAATTAGGAATACCAATGATGGCTGATGTGTGGATCGACGGCTTTTTGCTTTAATGTGGTTAATTCTTTTTCTCCCCCTTTTGTGTCTTTCAGGTCCAATCGTCCAGCGCCAAAATGGGCCTTCCTCAGAGGAAAGCGAGGCACAGAGGAGGTAAGGTTTCTAACCGCTGTATACAAGAGCATAAATGAAGCTGTCTTTGCACAGAAAAGCAAATATTTATACATATAATATTACAATTCTGAGCATATAGAAGAAGACGTTTTAGATGGAAACACAAAACAAAGCGTCATAGTCCTCTTTGCAGCTAATTCTGTGGAACTATGATCCCTAGAAAACCCTTTTAAGATCTTAATTTAAGGACAGTGACTACACACAACTACAAATCAGGCTTAATCTATTGAAACAGATTGATTGGAAATAACAGTTTATAGAGCAGTGACATGCTTCCACTTCATAGGATGATGGAGCAACATCAGATGCAGGCGCACAAGGAGAGGGAGCGACGAACGTCAGGATCAGGTAAGGTTAAACAAACACACCCACACCCGGCTATATAAACACACACACACACAAAGCTGCTCTGGAGACTGAAATTAATTGAAGGCTGCATATCGTATTCTCCTAGCTACACAAGCGTTTTAGAAAAAACTGTCAACAAAAAGAACCTCAGTGCACACTCCAGCTGTCAACAAACATCCTTGCTGAGGAGCAAATTGATATTTGCTCTGCTTTATGTTTTTTTTTAACGAGAGTAATTATCAGTGTTTAGTCAGGCTTAGCACACTTTTCTTTCCCAAAGCAAACAGGTGGTTTTATCAATACTAAATACCAGAGATTCCAGACCCTGATAAAATAGGTTCCTAGAGGTAAACTGGCTTTCCCAATGTGCTTTGTGTTGGTGGTCCCCGCCTTAGTTTCAACCACTACTCCCCGGTCTGTATGCCCTTATGCTTTTTTATCCATGCACACATATAAATGTTCAAGTCTGCCCCTTAAATACACATTCAGACTTAAACATCCTCCTTTGTTCCTGCTGTCAGTGGCGATATCAGTTACCCCCCTGTCCCTGCAACATGCTCTACTGCCATCTCTTTCTTCCAGCTACTGTTGGGGGGGGAAATGCCATATGCTTTCTGACCATGGCTCAGTCATGTTGCATTCTGCTGCTTGTTCTTTTTATGATATTTTGATTATTTCTTATTTGCTATTGGCTTCTGTTTTTTGGATTGCTCCTGATTTTTCTCATCTTTACTTGCTTGGTTGCTCAGTTGGTTGCTTTTCATTCTTCTCACGTTTTTCTCTTTTCTGTTTTCCTTTGTTTGTTGCCCTCCTCCGTCCTCCTCTTCGTCTGCATCTCCTCCTTCTATCTCTCCTCTCTGTCTTTCTCTCTCTGCCCGTCACAGTCGTTTCCACTCTCCAATATAAAGTGTCCACCCCTCCCACCCACCCAGACACTCCTCCTGAGTACAGACAGTACAGAGCTAGCACACTGCCACCCTCCTACGCCCGCGTGGCCTCCTCCTCTCCTCCCTCCTCCGCCACCTCCTCTCCCTCTCAGGAGAAAGAGGTGGGAGCTGCTAGGGACAGGGCCCAGCTGTCTTCCCAGCTCTCCACCTCACTCGCCTCAGCCTTTTCCCCAGTCCAGGCAGGAGTGACCACCCAGGGCCGACAGGTCCGTCAGATCCCCCTGTCTCCTCCCACAGCAGCCCGCCACCAACACTTTCAACAACAACAGCAGCAACAAGACATCATGCTCCCCCCTAAACACGGCACCTGGTCCGCCTCCCATTTGCAGCACATGTATGCCCAGTTGCCCCCTTCCGCCTCCCCTCCTGTTATGATGGCCATGCCTGTGAAGCAGGGTCAGCCCACCCTCCCGTTGGCTCACCCTCTACCGCCCGTAAGCACTAGGATGAAGCCCCCACCTCTTGACCCAAACACCGTGTCGGGCCATCACCAGTACCCCCAGCACCAGCCCCACCCTTACTCCAACGGCCAGCCAGATGGCTCCTACTCTCCTCATTCTCAGCATCTGCCACTCACCCCACAGTACTGCGAGGCCGTCCCCTTGCCTCCTCTGATAGGTCAGACAGCCCAAGGCCCAGCCACCAGCCACCAGCCCCAGTACCCATCCACCTTCCACCCTCAGCAGCAACTGCATCCGCAACAACAGCAGCAGCAGGTGTACCACCAGCAGGCCCAGCCCCCCACCTCCTCCTCCTCCTCACCCCCCTCTTACACTGCCATGTCTGACGGGGGCTCGCCCAAGAAGACCCCCTCCCCCGTCCCCCATCAGTCCCCCATGGTCAGCAGCAGTAAGTATGAGGAGGAGAGAGGAGAAGGTAGTCTCTAGCAGTAGGGTGTGTGTGTGTGTGTGTGTGTGTGTGTGTGTGTGTGTATTTTCACTCTAGTGAATGCACCTTACCCATAATGCTACACCAGAGCACGAAAAAGGCATGTGTCATATGCACACACAAAAATCTGCACTTAAAGCCCCTACACACCCACAGTCCACCTCCACACAGGCGTTTTCAACTATGTTGTCTGTTTAGATCTGTTGCACCTTATTTTGTCATCAAAGTCACATTATTGTCACATGGTTGCAGGCAGTGACTGTTCTGAAAGTTGTTCTCGATGGTCCATGCAATGAATTTTTCTAATGTTTTGTTTAGCTGCCGCTGCCACTTTCACAAGCAATGCTGCAAACATAGACACTGTGAAAGGATACTATGCAGACTTAAAGGGATATTTCACCGCTGGAAAGATGAATATGTATTTAAATTGGGTCATTTATGTAGTGTAGTGAATTTTTAATTAAATTTTTTTTTTAAATTGATGCCTTCTAGACCGAGAAAAGCCAGAAAATGTGTTTTTGGCTCATGTGGATGAAAGACAACAACTCCCAGAATGCACTTGCTTCGCTTCCCTACGAGGCCACTCCCAAGCCACGCCTACTGGTTACAGAGTGCAGTCAAGTGGGTTTTATTGTCATTTCAACCATATACACTGTATAGTGAAATGAAACGTTTCACCGTGGCGTTACACATTTAAAATATATAAAAACAACATTTTATAAAAACGACATACTAGACATGCTACATTTAGTGCACACACATTATAGACTATACATAAAGTACAATTACTATTCACCGTGAGGTGAAGGTAGAATATAAGAACTTTCTTGAGATTTGCGTCGTCAAACTCCACCAGCGGTGAGCAGTAGTTGGATACAAGCACCGCATTTCTGCACCAGTCCGTGTTAACATGTATGCACAGCCCACCTCCACGAGTCTTACCCTACAGAGCAGCATCTCTATCTGCTCGGAAGGCTAGCAGGCCTGGTAACTGGATAGCGGAGTCAAGTACACTGTTGTTCAGCCATGTTTCCACAAAAACAAAAACACAGCAGTCTCTGAACTTGCGTTGGGAGTTTCTTTGAAGTTGGATGTAGTCCAGTCTGTTGTCTAATGAGCGGACATTTGCAAGCAGGATGGATGGGACAGGTGGCCGGCTAGCGATAGCTTTCCACCTAGCTCGAACTCCTGCCTTCGTTCCACGTTTCCGCTTTCTCGCACACCGCTTTGCCAGACAAACATTTTACATTCTACTGCAGCAGCTGCTCCGTCCGCCTCTTGTTCCTTCATCATCCGCAACTGTTCCTCGCTGTATTGCGGCTCGTACAGGTAGCCACGAGCATCGGATTCGCGCACCAGATCTTCAAAATCCCCTTCGGCCATATCATCTTCAAAACTACTTTCCACCATCGTGGTTAGCCTACTAAAGTATGAATTAATTACTCGGCTTTCTCCACCGAACAATAGCCTGTTAGCTTAGCTTCAACATGGCTGACACTATTTTGAAATTCTGGGAGTGATGTCCCACCCCCTATGGGCATGAAAACATGCGGAACTAGCTGGCTGTACTATGGCTGTAGTCCATAGCTTCGGGCCAAAAATCCCTCCGATGACGCTAAATGGCGATTTTTGCGTCCTCAGAGGCTTTTTTCAAGACACACAATACAGAGCTCTATCGTCTCAGGGGGACATGAGGGAGGGAAGTACGGTCATTCGAAAATACTACAAGGTTTTTACTGATACAAAGCTTAATGCTAATCGGTGAAGTATCTCTTTAAGTAATGTGTTGCTTTAAGCTGTCTTAGATTTAGTTTGAATGTAGTTTTCAAAAGCGTCCTCATTTGCAACTGTATTACCCTGAGACAATGATGTAACTTTCATACCGCACTAAAATGAAATGTAGTCAATGGCTGCCTGTACAAAGTACAAAATATAAAAACTTTATTTAACTGTATATAATCAGCCAATTTACCAAATATAGCCATACAGCCATTAACCTATATGGAATTGTGCCCCTCCCAGGCCCCCCTGTCTCTGCAGGTCACCCATCTATGCTTTCTGTGGCACCTCCTCCATCTGCAGTTCCACCACCCATGGCTGGTCCTCCAGCCCCACCACCGCCACCGGGTCCACCGCCCCCAATGGCCGTGCCCCCACCCATGCCCCCTCCACTGCCCACAGGTGGAGGGCCTCCTGGGGGCCCGCCCGGGGCCCAGCACCAACCCTCAGGACTGGCTGCAGCACTGGCTGGAGCCAAATTACGTAAAGTCCATAGGGTGAGCCTCCATGGTTAAAGCTTAGGCGATCCAGTCCTTCTGGTTCTACTTTATCAGTAGTTAAGTGTTGAAGCCGTGTTATTTGTGTATTTTATGGTGTAATGGGGTAAAGACACATAGAGCGCCCTCAGTCCAGAAACCCCCACAGAGAAAAATTGCAACCCATTTGGTAATGTGTTCTTCAGGATGAGAACAGTCCGCCTGGGTCTGGTGGCAAAAGTGACTCCAATCGTTCTAGTGGTGGCAGTGGAGGTGGTGGGGAGGGACTGATGCAGGAGATGAATGCCTTACTAGCTCGCAGGTAAAACAGCTACACAAACATATACACCAGTCATATTTCCCTTGAATTAATCATGCAAAGAGACATGAGAAAATATCTGTTCTGTCAGCCATTCTATCCCATATTATACTTACGTTTTCATTTTGGTCTTTCTGGTTCTGCTTTACTTGCAGTAAATGTTCATCTCAATAAGGAAATAAACTCTAGTATTTTATCCATGTCTCAATCTTTCTGCACCAGTTACTGAATTATTTTTATGTGTATCTCACTGTTTGCTCATGTACTCACCTCTCACAGACGGAAAGCTTCAGAGAAACCTGATGAAGTAAGTGTTGTGCCTTAATAGTTAGACATTTTTGGAAAAATGTAATGTTAATGTTAGATGAGAATATTGATATCACTCTCATGTCTGTCTGTTGAATATGGAGCTGGAGTCAGCAGCCTGTTAGCTTAGCATAAATACTAGAAGCTGGAGCAAACAGCTGATCTAGGTCTGTCCGGAGGTAACAAAAATCCACCTAAAGCTCACTAATTTTATAGTTGTTCTGGGGTCATGTGCTAGACTATTTCTTAATCAGGCACAGTTTCCAAAAAATAGTTCAACGTAATTAGGGAGCTTTTGAGGTGGTGGTAGACAGATTTTGTTACCTTCAGATGGAGAAAGCACGTTCCATTTCCAATCTCTGAGCCAAGCTAAGCTACATTAATAAGCTATTGGCGGTGGCTATATATATTTAACATATAGAATAAAAATATAATATATATTTGAGAGCGGTATCTACTCATCATAATAAGTGTATTTCCCAAAATGTTGAACTATTCCTTTAAGATGTGATCTTAAATTTAACCTCTTTGGGAAACTCACACAAAGCTGATTTACTATTGTGTAGTGATAATTAATTTCTCTCCTGCAGGACGACTCTAGTGGCAGAGGGCCAGGTCAGCAGAACTCAACAGGTAGAAAACAAACCTCACCAGATTAGTGTATAGCATAGATAGTGCATTAGTCCCATAACACTACAGGTTAAATGATAGAAGAAGATAGCCTGCTGTTTCAGAGTTATTTTGAATTTATGTAATTTATTATTTCCCCCTCACCAGATGCTCTAAAGAAGCCATGGGAACGATCCAACTCTACAGAAAAGTCCTCACTGGTGTCCAGGTCTGTAAATAAGAAGAGGAGGAGTAAAGGGAGTGTGGTCTGAATATAATATAGCAAACCTCCAGCATTAACCACAGGGATAAATCATGAATCTCAACCTTTGCACTACAGGCACTGATGCAAATAACAGAAATGAAATATTGATTTAGATTTTGATTCTCTAAATTGTGGTTATGTTTAACAAAAAAAACTTAAATATGTAGTGTGTAATGCTCATCCGCAGTTTATTCTTTTGTGTTGCAGAGTGAGACCCATCGGCAGCACTAGTGAATCAGACACAGAATTTGACAGGATGAAACAGGTTGGTATCAGCAACGTGTTTTACTTTTATGGATCTACTTTGTAGATTAACGATTTTACACACCCTGCAATGTTGAACTCACAAGTTCTGTGTTACAGGAAATTTTGGATGAAGTTGTACGCGAGTTGCATAAAGTGAAAGATGAAATCATAAATGGTAAGCAACGCAGTGCTTGTAAAGTTTATTGTATATCCAGGAGCACAAAGCATGTATAATCTTTAATCTTCTCCGCTCACTAGTTTTTACAACTCACTGGCAGTAAAATTTGAAAAAAGCTTGTTGACTCCATAATAATTTTTCCAGCTAAATATTTGAACGGTTTCTCCCTTTCTTACTCACCCATGTACCTGTGCACTTATCTCGTTATAAGTATTTACTGTTATCTGTGTAGTATTTCAAATGGTATTTTATGTAATTTCTAAACTGTATGTATTTCTAATGTATTTATTTTCTAGTCCGCCTTCCCTTTCCCTAAGCGGCTATGCCACTTGTCAGGCCACCATTGTAAATAAGAACCTGATTTTAATGACTTGCCTGTAAAAAATAAAGGTGAAATAAAAACATTTAAAAAATAATTCCATTTTCCCACACATTTGATACGAACAAATACATGACTGGCCAAGTATAAGTGCAAATTTTTGCTGCGGAAATGTTCACTAAAATGCGTTCTTTTCTTGTAGCCATCAGACAAGAAATCGGCAGAATCGGTACATCCTAATCTTATCTGAGCAAGAGGAGGAGGAAAGCAAGAGGAGGAGCTGGAAGAGGATGGACATGCAGATGCACAGACATGAGGACCAGGGGAATGTTCTCTCAATGTTTCTGTGACCTAGCGACGCCATGATGCAAGTTGCAGAGATGTTGTGCCAACATTTGAGTCTGCTGGACAGCAAAAATTAAAGAAACAGAGCAAGGTTAATAAGACAGAGGAGCAGAAGAAACAGATGGATGGATAAAGAAAGATTAAAGGACAAACTGAAACAGAGGATGACAAATACACTAAAAGATGAATTGAGGGATGGACGGACATTCGTGCTGAGTTTGGTGTTGTGGTCCTCTCTGTGCACCTAGACTCAGTCAGCCCAGTGTTGCAACTCTTTGTTCTCTGTTCAGTCCAATTCTTAAGAAGAAAATATTTTTGTTTACTAAGTTTTTACTGTTTTATTATTTAAAAACTGTGGTGATAATGATATTGATGACAATGAGTATTTTATTGATATTATAGAAGGACAAAGGAATCTTGCACACCATTTATGTCAGCCTTTTATATTTTCTATCATTATTTTTTGTTTAGTTTATCCCTAACTATTTCATAATAACAAGCACAATATGGGCATAATGGTGCTGCAGTCTCACCTGCCCTCAACTGGATTCTTAAACAAACACAAAAAACAGGCTTTTTATGACCTTGTTCATACTGGTGTTGGGTGTGTCTAATCTTTTCTCTCCAGACATGTTGCAAAACATGTTCATGTTTGAACCACAATTGGCCACTTAAATGACCTCTTTCTTTCATGTCCAAGGCTTAAGATATTGCAAATGAGAAATTGATTCTTTGGCAATTAATCAAATAACACACAATAACAGTCTGCTCTACAACTCCAGTGTGACCGAGGTACACGTTTTTCTCTACCTATTCAGATGTGCAAGATAATTGAAACTTGGGGATCATTCACAAAACAGGCAGATAACTGTAAATGTGCCACCTGGTTTTACCTAGATATAAAACAATGTAGTATTAGCCATCCTATGCTTTGTGAACCTCCCAAGTATGCATGAAACCCCCATCTCTATGGATTAGTTTTTTATTTGATTTGGGGAAGAAGGAAAAAATACAAACGGTGGTACATTTATTATAGTGGTTTGTTTCCATGAAGATTCCCCTTTCTATATATGAAATGTTGAACTTGATAATGGTAGCAATGTGAAAATAATAAGGGGGGGTTGCTCTGATAATATGCAAATCTAACCTAGATAAGAATGTGCAGAAAGTGAATGGTAGGCCTATGTGATGGTAGCTAAATGTGTCTTTGAAGGAAGGGTTTGGTTGAATATCGGTTGTTGCATTCTATCCACTCTGTCTGCTCTCAACTACGGTCTGATTTAAAAGCTGGAAGTAAATTCATTCAAACAAAAGCAATCAACGTGTCAACCATCTATGCGCTGTGTGTGTGTGTGTGTGTGTGTGTGTGTTTTTTTACATGGTTTTAGGAAGTATATTTTAATAAAAGAAAAGATCACATCTGGTTATCACAAAACGGATATGAAATGAAAAATCAACCACAAAGTCCTATTCTCCATAGTAGTTTCTTAAACAGATCTTTTACTTACTTTTTATATTTAGTACGGTCATTTAAATAGAAACAACAATCATGCTTATCAATCACAACACACATTAAGTTGTACATACAAGTGGTTGGACAAAATAACAAACACCATACAATACCTCTGTAGTAAATACTAATTTGGTAAAGCTTGTAGTGTGTAGTGTTGATTTTCTGTAGTTTGTGGAGGACCAGTAGCCACAAGAAGACTAACCAACTGAGATTTGCTGAGCAAAATAAAATGACCACTAAGTTAATTCCCTGACAGTTTAAAAAAAACAAAAACATGAGATTTAAACTGGAATTTTCTAAATAACTATTTTTTTGCATTATAAGGTGTTTTAATTTTTCCACTCCCTGTAGATGTAATCAAACAGTTTACAGCATGATGGAGCTGCGAACACGCAGAATTGGTTTCACTGATGAAAAAGGCTCTTCTTACTGAAAGGTAAGTTTCAATGCTTATTTTCCACCTCAGCACTGTTCTGCACAGAGGATTCAACATTAATGTAGGTAATCTGACAGGCTTTGTGTGCCTTTTCTTTCACATTCAGAAATTCAGAAGACGTAATGCTTGTAGGCAGAAAAAAGGAAAGTGCAATCTCTATCAAACCTCATGAGAATGTGTGTGACCTTTATCCTATAAGGATTTTTTTTTCTGTTGAAATATATTAGCTTCTCATCATCCTTTTGCCATTCTCAGTGCCTTCTGGATACAAGGAAATGTCATCACTGTGTCACAAAGATGGCCCATCTGTTTATAGCAGGGAACAAATAAATAGTGGGGTAAGTAAACCATCTAGCTGTCTTTGAATTCTCTTCCAATTTCCATGCGTTGCGTATGTATGCAACTCAAATGTGCACATTCATTTGCCCTATAGTAACTCAAGCACAGGATTGATTTAAGATGTCCCAACATGTTAGAATGTTTACGTACAGTGACAGCCACACCCTTCAAGGAGGATAATATCAATTTAAACTAGAGAATATATGTAATTACATTGTATAGTCAGATTGTTAACGGCAGAAATTCACATTCCTGGTCAAGGGGAAACATTACAGATCTATTCCTTCTTGCTTAGCTTGTAGTCCCGTTTGATTCTAGCGTATGGACCGATGCGGTCGTCAAAAACAAAGTCCCATAACACCCGGATCCAGGAAGTGTGTTGAGGTAAGGAGTCGTAATACTCTGCTGCAATTTGCTTGACCTGCCAATAAAAAAAAAATTTAAAAAAAACACCACAAGTGAAATAGAGAGCTTGTAAAAAAAAAAAAAAAAAAAGTGTGTATATATATAAAAATTTGCAGTTGTAAAGTATCAGAAGCACCTTAGGTACTCGGACAGAGGTAATTTAACATGGCACCTTATTTCACTATGGATATCTATCTAATATACAGACACTAAATCTGATAGAAGCAGACATTTCACTGCTTTGTTCAACAAGAAAACACATTGCAGTTTCTCTCGTAAAGGCCTTGTACCTATAGCTTAGCTAGTGATCAGAGGTGTTGTTGACACAGCCTGACAATAATGCACTGCTTTTTAAGTACAGAATGACATTTTATTTCTATTCCAAAGTGACATTTTAAAATAAATCCTGAAAATGTATCACTTGATAGTTCAAACAAACTGATCCCAAGTCCCTCTTAAGAACAAAAATAGCTCATAAGAATTTTCAAACTAGCAGTTTAGTAAAAGCAGTTGTGGGCTGTGTCAAAAGGTATCTCACTTTCATGCTCTGGTAGAGGAGCAGCAGTTATTTAGTTACAAAGGCTGGCTTTTCATCTGATAAATATGTGTAGTTGATATGATAGGAAAAAAGTGGCATGTGGCTTTTGCTAATACCCTTTTGTTTAGATTCTGAAAGACAGGAGGGGCGTGTTTTATCTGCTCACACCTTGTGAAAAAATCTCCAAACAAGAGACCTGTTGGAAAGTTAGTCATGATTTAAATAATCATATCAATTATTAGATAACACAGTCTCACCTGAGGAAGTTTACTGCCAGGTATGCTGGGGAAGTCATGGTGCTCCATGTGATATCCAACATTGAAGGTGATCCAGTTCAGTGGTCCATAGTAAGAATATGTCTCATGTCCCTTCAGGAACATGTAATGCTCAGCTATGAAATGTCCAGAGATAGGATGCAGTCCCAAACACAGGATAGAACCTGCAATGAGGTAAACAATGGGCTTCAGCCCCCATAGATAGTAGATAATGAAGTCCACTGTGAACTGAACAGCTGCATTAAGGATCTCCAGCTGACCCACTGGTTTAGGATTGACCACCAAAGGGCGGAGGGCGTAGAAGAAGGGCTGGAGGAAGAGCCAGAGGACCTTCCTGGCCGGGGTGCAGAAGAACCATCCCTCAATGTCTGTAGGGATGTCAACATCCAGCTGGTCACCACCAAGATACCGATGGTGGTCGATGTGGTACTTCTTAAAGGAGGCAGAGTAAGGCAACCCGATGGGCAGGTTGGCCCATATGGCAAACCAGCGGTTCCACTTCGCTAGCTTGTTCCCAAAGGCCACGTTGTGAGAGATGTCATGGATAGCCAGAGTCAGGGAGTGGTTAATGCAGCCTCCAAAGGCGTAAGCCCAGAAGATGATCCACTTCCAGGAGAGGTCTTGGACCAGGTAGCAGGCCAGGAGCTGGGTCAGGACCATGCCTGATACCACCCACTTCAGCTGGGGATCTGGACCCATCAGGGATTTGATCTCTGGATATTTGGCTGAGGAAGGAAACAGATAGAAAATGGGATGGAAAGGGATGTGGACAGAGATGAAGTGATTGTAGGAAAGTCATTTTTAAAAGCTTGATCTCAACTGATCACTGTGTAGAACTGTGACAGTGCAATCCAAAGAACACAATCAAGCATGTTGTATGGTACCAGCCCTTCACCTAGAACGGACCTGCTGACAAATCATTATTAATTAGCAGAGGTGTTGTTTTGCTTAAGGAGATGAAACTGAGGGAGATACAAAGGAGTGGTTCAAATTCAATTCACCGCTATGAAAAGAGCTAGGTTTAGTTCATATGGCATTTACAACATAATAGACTCATGATGACATACACCCTCTGATGTGTTACACTTGCCACACATTCATCCAAACTGCAGGATCACAGATATGCCATCATGCATTAGATAAAAGAAAGCTATGCTCCATGATTGCTCATGCAAATCTGGCCTGCGTCTATGCTTTCAGCTCACTTGTGTAATACCCCTATGCAAATTGGGCTCGCCATGGTAAGTAAAAGGGTTTTAGTTGGAATATCCACTGCATGTAGGTCTCTTGCTAAGTTATGAGCTATCTCTAAGTGTTGGATACAGGGGCGTCGGGCTGGGGGGAAAAAGGGGACTGAGTACAAGTAAAAAGATGCTAGAATGAATAGCTGTGGATGCGGGGAGGGGCCCATAGAAAATGCCTTTCTACAGGGCCCAGAATGTTGTGCTACGCCCCTGGTTGGATATGTAGCCCTCCCACAGGGCGTAAAGTTAAATCAATAACCAGACATCATAAAGACTTTGTTTAAATCAGGTTACACCTGCCCCGCAGAAAAAGCTGACCGTTATCGCTGGATTTCAACTTCACCTTGTCAGAGAGACAAGTCATTCCAGTTATGGTCACATAACTCATCAGCCTCACGTTTAAACTAAAGATTATCTAGAACGATCGACCATCAGGCAGCGTCACAATCATTCATCATCTGTGTGACCTCGATGATATAACGTTTATGACATGCAAGTTGAGCTGGAGACATATAAAACAACTAACCATCCAATACAACATAAAACCACTTGTCAATCAAAATATCCCACATGATAATGTAAAAAAGGAAATGAGGCTCAACGTAACCCCTGACACTCACATCCCTCAGCCTCTCCCATCAGGGCAGGGCAGAGGATAAGAACAAACACTTTAATAATGCAAAGCTCAGTGGGGTGAAACCTTCTAGATGTGCTTTTTTTCCACACCTGAGCAACCATGCGACTGGTGAACAAAGCCGCATCAAATATACAGCAACAGGTTCAGATCTTGTTAGTCTAAACTGTTTGCAACCGAAGCACATAATAGATCAGATTAGCAAAGGTGACTGCTCTTGATACAGATTTGATATATTGCATTAATCAACTAATGACAACAGACGTAGTTTAAGCTGTTTGTTGAATAAATGTTGCTTTTTCAGGGATCCTCCCAGATCCCCCAACTCTCACAAAGCCTTTCTTCTCACTTCATGTATAGCATTGCATCTGTGTTTGTCATGAGCAAGGACTGTGTCTTGTTACTTAGCAAGCACGAGGTCATTGTCAACTGCACCTGCTATAAATATGCTGTTATTGTCTCCCAAGTCAGAGAAAACGATTCAAGACTGGTTTACACAAAAGAAGAGGTGATTTTGGTTTTTGGTTCGATTTTCAAGCAAACCCTAATAAATCATTTATTTAATTGTCACGAGGGAGACTGAAACATGTCATTACTGCTATAAGAGTGTCTACACTTTAACATCATGCATTTTGCTCTCTCTAAGTGAATGTAAGAAATGTAAGAAACACTCACAATTACCGTAGGCCTACTTTTATTCACTTAAGATATGCAGTTTTCAAGGGAGCTTGAAAGAATATTTCTACTTGGGCTTAAAAAGAAATGTGTAACTTTCATTAACATGTAGGCCTAGGCCTAGTCTAAGTGAATTGGTCAAAAGTGTGATTATCTTGTTAGTTTGTACGTTTCACCCGCATTCATTGTTAAATGATCGCTCAGCTAAACAGGTTCAACCGGCTAAGATCTTGGGAAACAATGCTGTAGTCCAAAAAAAACGTACGCTCAAATGTATTACACAAACTAAGTCAGCAAATTTCTCACTGTTGACAAAGCTTTTAATATTCCATAATTTCTTACCCAGAATTTCTTTTCTTCTTGAAGTGTGCGGCTGGTCATTGTAGACCCATTCAAAGTCGCCTCTTCCACCTGTCTTTCCCATGATTGTCCGTTCTCTGTCTGAAATAACCGGCTCTGTGGAATTATGTGTGTCATCAAACCTTACACCTTGACAGTATCGGGGCACACCCACTCTCACCAGCTGCAGGTGTGAGCTGAGATCACAAACTCCTCCCCCGAGCTGAGGGAGGGACGTCGGCTGTGCACCTGCTTCAATCTAGGCAGATTTTTGCTCCCCAGCATGCTAACAACTGCATCTTTACAACCTTTCACGTGAAACAACTGTATTGATACTAGCTTTCTATAGGCTATATTTCGAGGGATGATATGAATGCTTACTGGAATTGCAAAAGGATTCTATTAAAAAAGAAAGAAAATACAGTCCACATAGAGTCCAGACAGCTGTCTGTTCTACAAATAAAATCACATATTACCGCCGTGGAGGTTTTTGGCTCGGTTTGTTTGTTTGTTTGTTCGTTTGTTTGTTTGTTTGTAGCCTACAGTCTGTCAGCAGGATTAGTTAAAAACTACTGGCTCGATTTCATGAAACTTGGTGGAAGGGTGTAGCATGGGCCAAGGGAGAACCAATGGCTGTATATATGTATCATCTTTTTTACAGTCTGGGAAGAGCCCATTACAATTTGTTGCGGATCCGAATCTCGGGGTGAATACGAATTATTTTTGACGGGCATTAGTAACCAGTGGTGCAGCGTGACTTTTCCACTAGGTGGGGCTGCGGCTTTATAGATAGCTATGTGTATTTTGTCCGTCTCCGTTATTTTTTATGAGATACTATAATAATTGTTTATTCATTTAGTTTACTGTAGGCTAATATGACTTTTTATAACTCTAGGACATAGGCCTGACTTACTATACCACTTTTTTTATACTATGACATGTTTATGACATTCTATATTCTGTGACTTTTTTTCGATATATCTATGAGTTTTATCGCTTTATATACTTTGTAGTATACTATGACTTTTTATACGTATGACATGGCATATGAAACAAGATCTCAGGCTGTTAGAACACTGCTTGGAGAGTCTCCAAAGGAATGAGTGAAATTCTAATGACATTTTTATGAAATATACTATGAAGTTTTTTTTGCATGGTATACTATGACTTTTTTATGACATACTTTCCCGTAACTTTTTCATGGCATACTATACCATGACTTTTTTATGACCTACTGTTTGTCATGGCATTTGATACTATAGCTCAGACTGTTAGAACACAGGCTGTTATAGTATGACATTTTTGGAAATACTATACTATGACTTTTTTTAACATACTATACTTGACTTCGTTATGACTTTTTTCAACATACTATACTATGACATTTTTGACATTGTTTGACCTACTATAGGCCTACTATGACTTTTTTTTACTTTTTTCGATATACTATTAATGTGACTTTTTCAACTTTTTTCTACATATTATACTATGACTTTTTATGACTTTTGTCAACAAACTATACTATGACTTTTGTCTACATACTATACTATTACTTTTTTGGGACTTTTTTCGTCATACTACTTTAAAAAAAAACTGTGACATTTATTGGTCTTTGTCCATCCAAGACTTGAACTAGGAAACCTCCGGTTCCCAAGCTAAGTCCCTACTACCTTTTGTCTGACTTTTTCAACATACTTTATTATGACTTTTTTTTGCAATTTGTCCGACATACAACACTATGACTTGGTTACTATGAAGGTTTTGGACTTTTATTCGACATACTGTACTATGACTTTTTTTTAACATACTATACTATGACTTTTTATGACTTTTATTCGACATACTATACTATTACTTTTTTTAACATACTATACTATGATTTTTTATGACTTTTTTCGACATACTATACTATAACTTTTTTTCGACATACTTTTTTTATTTCGAACTACACTAACAAAGAAGGAATGCCACACAGCAACACTTTTCTTTTGGAATATTTTATTTACAGAATCCAAACACAGAACACATGACTTTTTCAAAATACCTTGACATTTATTGATCTTGGTCCATCCAAGACTTGAACCAGCAAGACTCCGGTTCCCAAGCCAAGTCCCTAATGACTGAGATACACTAATGTGTTTTTTTTAGAATTTTTCAACATACTTTATTATGACTTTTTTGGACTTTTATTTGACATACTATACTATGACTTTTTTAACATACTATACTATGACTTTTTATGACTTTTTTCGACATACTATAATATGACTTTTTTTTACTTTTTTTTTTCGACATACTATACTATTACTTTTTTGGGACTTTTTTCGTCATACTACTTTTAAAAAAACTGTGACATTTATTGGTCTTTGTCCATCCAAGACTTGAACTAGGAACCCTCCGGTTCCCAAGCTAAGTCCCTACTGACTGAGATACTATACTATACTATGACTTTTTATGACTTTTATTCGACATACTATACTATGACTTTTTATGACTTTTATTCGACATACTATACTATGATTTTTTATGACTTTTTTCGACATACTATACTATAACTTTTTTTCGACATACTTTTTTTTATTTCGAACTACACTAACAAAGAAGGAATGCCACACAGCAACAATTTTCTTTTGGAATATTTTATTTACAGAATCCAAACACAGAACACATGACTTTTTCAAAATACCTTGACATTTATTGATCTTGGTCCATCCAAGACTGACTTTTTATGACTTTTTTCTACATACACTATTATAACTATTTTGGCCTTTTTTTGTCATACTATACTATGACTTTTTTTCGACATACTATACTATGACTTTTTTCAACATAATATACTGTAACTTTTTTTCGACTTTTTTCGACATACTATACTATGACTTTTTTTCAACATACTATACTATGACTTTTTATTGACATACTATACTATGACTCTTTTCGAAATACTATACTATGACTTTTTTCAACATAATATACTGTAACCTTTTTTCAACTTTTTTCGACATACTATACTATGACTTTTTTCAACATAATATACTGTAACTTCTTTTCGACTTTTTATTGACATACTATACTATGACTCTTTTCGAAATATTATACTATGACTTTTTTCAACATAATATATTATAACCTTTTTTCAACTTTTTTCGACATACTATACTATGACTTTTTTCCAAAATACTATATTATGACTTTTTTATTTCATACTATACTAACAAAGAAGGAATGCTACACAGCAACAATTTTCTTTTGGAATATTTTATTTACAGAACACATCACATGACTTTTTCAAAACACCTTGACATTTATTCGTCTTGGTCCATCGGAGACTTGAACCAGCAACCCTCTGGTTCCCAATGACTGAGGTACACTACTGTGTTGTTTTTAGACTTTTTTAAACATTCTTCATTATGACTTTTATTTGCAATTTTTCCGACATACTATACTATGACTTTTTATGACCTTTTCGACATACTATACTATGATTTTTTTTCGACATTGTATACTATGACTTTTTTCGACGTACTATACTATGACTTTTTTATACATACTATACTATGACTTTTTTCGACGTACTATACTATGACTTTTTTCGTTATACTATACTATGACTTTTTCGACTTTTTTCGACATACTATACTATGACTTTTTCTGACTTTTTTTCGACTTTTTTTCGACATACTATAGTATGACTTTTTTCAACATGACTTTTTTTCGACATACTATACAATGACTTTTTTTCGACTTGTTTTCACTATACTATACTATGACTTTTGAAAAACTTTTCGACATATCTATGACTTTTTTCCGACTTTTTTTTAAAACTTTTTTTCCACATACTATACTATGACTCTTTTTTTACATACTATACTATGACTTTTTTTCGGATTTTTTTTACATACTATAATATGACTTTTTCAACATACTATACTATGACTTTTTTGGGACTTTTTCAACATACTATACTATGACTTTTTTTAACATACTATACTATGACTTTTTTTCGACTTTTTTCAACACACTATAATATGACTTTTTTTCAACATACTATAATATGACTTTTTAAATATGACTTTTTTTCGACATACTATACTATGACTTTTTTTGACTTTTTTTCAACATACTGTGGTATGATTTTGTTCAAAGTACTATACTATGACTTTTTTAGACTTTTAATGACATACTATATTATGACTTTTTATTGACATACTATACTATGAGTATGACTTTATATGACTTTTTTCTACATACTATATTATCACTTTTTTGGACTATATATACTACCTATATATATATATATATATATATATATATATATATAGGTAGTATATATATATATATATATATATATATATATATATATATATATATATATATAGAGAGAGAGAGAGAGAGAGAGAGAGAGAGAGAGAGAGAGAGAGAGAGAGAGAGAGAGAGAGATGTCATGACAGAAATATAATATTTTAAATTCCTACTATTCCCACCATGGTCGGGGTATCCAAATTGTTGGATTCGTTTACATTTCCAAAATGTTGCTGTCTTTCTGCATACACAGTAAGTAAGCTCAAGAACTGTATTGAGTTGCATCCTTATATCATACAATTATTATTGATAAGTGAATATACATCTAGGTTGACCATTGATTAAATGTCATTTTTCAACCAAAACTGCTAAGTATTTGTTGATTCCAGCATCCAAAATGTGAGAATTTGCTGCTTTTCTCTGTTTTATGTTATTGTAAATTGAATATCTTTGGGTTTTGGACTGTTGCTCAGACAGAAGAACCGAGATATGGACAAAGCCAGCAATGTTAATGTGAGACCTGGTTAGAATTTTCGAATCAAATGTTATTAGCAATTAATCAAATATACAAACAAATAATCAGCACATTATTCAGTAAAAAATAATCACTAATGCAACTCTAATTTACATTAAGTGGAACAAATAAAGAAACTGAAGTTTTTTGCTGAAAAGTATTATTATTATATTACATATATTGATTAATATGACCATGAGAACATTTTTATTTTTCCCTACAATTATTTGATAACATACATATCTAGATTGATGTCAATATCTTTATGGGCATGATTTATAGGCTAAAGAAATAAGACGGTGCATGTAAATGTTTGAGTTCCATATTTGAACGTGGTCCAAATCACGCGAGACTTCTAAACTGGAGCATTGTGGCGACGAGAGTATACTAGCGGTGTAGAGTTGTTGTTGGAGAGGGAGGAGGAAGCTTTAGCTTTGATAGGACGAAAAGTGAGTGTAAAAATAGTATATAAGCAGGAAGAAATAAGAAATTTACTATGGCCTCGGGGGACACCCTGTACATAGAAGCGGACGGGTCAGAAATGCCAGCCGAAATAGTGGAACTGCATGAAATCGAAGTAGAGACAATCGAGACAACAATTGTTGGAGACGACGGTGAACATCAGCCTATGATCGCCTTACAGCCTCTTGACACGGGTGATCCAAACTCGATTCACTCGCACCAAGAGGTGATTTTGGTGCAAACAAGAGAAGAGGTGGTGGGTGAGGATGACTCTGAACTGCACACGGATGACGGTTTTGAGGACCAAATCCTCATCCCAGTGCCCGCCGTAGAGGAGGACTATATCGAACAGACTCTCGTTACTGTCGCCGGGAGAAGCTCGTCGACAGGCCGGATGAAAAGGGCTGGAAGCGGAAAAAAAGCAGGCAAAAGGAGCTACCTGGGCGGGGGAGAAATGGGCAGAAAATGGGAACAGAAACAGGTCCAGATAAAAACGTTGGAGGGGGAGTTTTCAGTGACTATGTGGGCATCGGGTAAGTTCAGAGTCCTGAGTGAATTCTTTCGAGCTGGACTCTCGCTTTGTTCTCAGTGTGTGTGCCGTGTGATTGGGCCCGGTTGAGGCCTTGTCCTCCGCTAAAGTATGAACTATTTCCCAACTCGGAGCCACTTAAAATCCATTTGTAATGTTTTTGTTTTTATTGGGAAGCCATGTTTTATGTGTCGATGGGCGCCGCCATATTTCCCCGGTCTAATAAGTATGGCGGCCCGAAAAAATGGCGTTTATTTGGCCGACGAAGATGGCGGCGAGAGTGGGATCGAGTGCAGCTGGCTCCGCTAGGCCGCTGTGGCGCAGTTCAGTTCAACGGTAGCAGTGGTGGTGCCTTCAGGAACCCCTCATACTTTACACTTCCGAGGCTTTAAACACATCTTAAATGTTCATATGGTTCCAGCGAACTAGATCCTGTGTCCAAAAGTAGTTCCTCTGTTTGCCAGTGCCAGTTAGAGGAGCAATCATTTTATCCCATTTCTTTATGAAAGTGAAATTGATTTTTTTGAATACTCCACTCTATTTGTTAATTTAAAATAAAAACAGATGACAATGACATTTGGTGACCATGTCTACTATGTTTGTTGAATAAAAACCTTCGAGACATTAAATTAATAGTAAATAAGTAAGAGTGGCGAGAAATATCGGGAGAGCTGTGGGTGACATGATTAAGGTTTAGCTCGAAATGGCTTTAATCAATTCTTTGGTACTTTGGTACTCTGGTACTGTCTTGATTATCAACCCATTTGTTCCTCTCTTTCAGATGATAAGAAGGACCATGAGGAGCAAATCACGGGTGAAAACTCTCCTCCGGATTATTCTGAATACATGACAGGGAAGAAGCTTCCTCCTGGAGGCATCCCAGGCATTGACCTCTCAGACCCCAAACAGCTGGCAGAGTTTGCACGGTTCGTGGTAATGTTGATGTTCATGTTAAGTCAGGGTGGATGATGGCGAGCCAACTTCAGTGGGTCATTATAAAATAAATGTATTCTTACAACAGTTTTTAAGAGAAATGAGTTTGCTTCAGTAAAAGCCAGTTAAATGAACATTATTAAAAACGAATGGTGCAAAAGTGTAATGCAGTTCATTTGGTTAAACCAGCGTGTGATGTGAAATATTTAACGTAGAATGGAATTAAATTGTGTGGCATGGCCCATTACACATAAATGATTTACCAGGAGTTATTTGTTTTTATTACGTAAACAAATCTTAGTGTTTCGGGGGTGTGGATAGTTGGGAACAGTCTATAATGATGTGACCACTTATTTTTGTTGCAGAATGAAGCCAAGAAAAGTAAAAGAAGACGATGCGCCCAGGACGATAGCCTGTCCACACAAAGTGAGTGCACTGTTCGGTTTATTACACTATTTTATACAGTACTGTGCAAAAGATGGTTGACATACATGAACAGAATCTTACTCTGTTGTACTGTATGTCTTTGACGTTAACTTACTGAGACCGTGCATGTTTTATTACACTGGTATAAAGAGCTGATCTGATTCAGTTGCTAAAGCTACGCTGTAAATTGAAAATGTCCTGAGTGATTAGCTTTATCTGGTTTTTCTCCCGCTCAGGGATGTACCAAGATGTTCAGGGACAACTCTGCGATGAGAAAACACTTGCATACCCACGGGCCTCGTGTGCACGTCTGTGCAGAATGTGGCAAAGCCTTTGTTGAAAGTTCAAAACTGAAGAGGCATCAACTCGTACACACAGGAGAGAAACCTTTCCAGGTTAGTTCCTTTTTACTTCCTGCATGTCACCTTATTTTCCTCCTGGAGATAGCGGCATACTTTTACTCTGCTTTATTAGTGGTATGATAAGAAAGATTTTAATAATACCGAAATGTAAACTTTACCCAACTGGCTTTGTGGAAGAGCAATTATATACAAACCTCTGTTGTCATCTCAAATGCCTGCAGTTGAAATGATATCAGTTTCTGTGAGCCAGGCTGAGACATGCAGCAGCGTTAACGCATCTCTCTCATCTCTAGTGCACATTTGAGGGCTGTGGCAAGCGGTTCTCTCTGGACTTTAACTTGCGCACACATGTGCGTATTCACACTGGAGACCGCCCGTATGTGTGCCCCTTTGATGGCTGCAACAAAAAATTTGCCCAGTCAACCAACCTGAAGTCTCACATCCTCACACACGCCAAAGCCAAAAACAACCAGTGAAACGACAACGTGATCATACACTGGAGGACTTGGCCTGTATCGTCTCTCCTTGACAGACAAACTTATGTCCCATGGCCTGCTTTGTCGTGAGACAAGAAGTCCCATTTGTATCATCTCTAGATGAAAGGTTTTTGAGAAATGATCTTTTCTCAAACTTTTTGATAAACTTATGGCGTTTGAACAAGGAACTCGTGAGAACCCCAACCCCCTCAGGCCTCCTACCCTACTTTGGCGCTACCTGGATGGAACAATTTACTCTCTTCTTGTGAAGATGTTAATTCATGGATCTGCACCTAAAAATGTATTTATACCTTAACACAGCCAGTTAAAAGTTTTTGCAATGTATGTCAAATTTGCATCAATCCTCAGCAACGACAGCTTTTCAATTTTGTACTTTCCCCAAGTGTGCATATTGTACACTGTTTGACATAAGCTCTGTGGTAATGTAAGTGGTAAGATTGTCCCCGTAGCCGTTCTTGGTTTCAGTTTGTTTTACCTCTCCTTTTCCCCTTTATGTGAGTGTGTTTCAAGGGGAGGATTGGGTGGTCTTTGCATATTTTCATTTTGTACAACGCAATATCAGAATCATGTAGATAATAGCCATGTGATTTTCAATAGTGATCACCAATTAAAATGTTTTCCCCCCTTGCACTACCAACACAAGTGTCATTTGTCCTCTTTACAAATAAAATATCAGTCACATTTATAATATTCAGCTGTTTAGTAGCAATGTCATTTAGAGAAATACTGCTCAAGCAACTTTTATTGAAGCTCAATCATTTCACATTTAAATGATACATGCGTCAGTATTGGAGTGGTCTGTAGTTTCCTAGTAGTTTGAAAAAGTACTTCACTCTCAATTTCCTCGTTTGGTAACATGGAGAAAAAACAAACCTACTGGTTCTTTTCCTGATTTATTTTTCAGTGCACTGCGTACATGATGACAATTGTGTCACATCTTAAAACTTAAATTGAGCAGCTTAAAAAGTGGCATCTTACAGTGGGTAAATTGTAACAATGGTTCAAACCCTGTCGACTCATTGTTTCTGTCTGACATAAGACAAATACAAAAGACGGTCAAAATTTGCATTGAAAATGTAAAAGGTTTAATTCGGATACCGCCTTTAAGATACTCTTCGCTCGCTTTGCCAGCTGCTCCTCTCAAATGTTACAATCAGGTCTTTAGTAGTAACATAAGATTAGTTGGCAATTAATTTCCATTACATTTTCTTTTGCACAAGCATGTGGTACATGTCTAAAAACTACAGCATCCAGATCAGCCTTCACAGGATAATCCTAAACAATCAATTTACATTTCCAAGTAAAAATCCATCTTTAATAAACTCGCACAGGCAGTCTCTCACATTAAATACATCTGACTTGAGGATTTACCTGGTTTAAGAATAAAAACAAGTGCAACAATGCTGGTGGGAAGAACTGCTGAATCACTTTTAACCCATATATTACAGTGCATTGGTTCATTTATAGCCGCAGAGTAAACAGCAACAAACCAAAGTAAAAATCAAGTTTTAAAAAGGTCCTGTTAATCTTAATGTATGTTCTAGTTTTATCTGAAATACATGAGTGACATTTTTAGAATTGCCTGCAGATGAGTATTTGTTACATTAAATGATGACTTGTACCTAGCTCATCCCTGCATAGTAGTATGGCAAAATAGACACTACACATTTTCTGTCTTAATACAAACAAAACCTGTCTAATTTCATGCTAAATTGCCCGATTTGGTGAAATTGTTGCATCTGGTATATAGATTATTGTGACAGATAACACTCAAAATAAAAAAGTATTCAAATAGGCTTATTTGTACATTTAAGAACTTGAACTGGTGGGTGTATTTTAGTACATGTTCTTTAATGCATAGCAACCACTTACCCAACCTTCCCATTTCTGTGTATCTAGCGGCATGAATTTAAGGCATAAGATTACGGTTAACACTAATCTGCCTGTAAGTGTTTTTGATTCAAAAGAGAAATCTGGGTCAGTGAACAGCAGAAACAAGCAACTGCAGTGTAGCGTTTAAAAACTATAACCACCACTATCCCTGACCTAAAAAATATTTAAGGAAACAGTTTTAAGCCTTTTGGAGAACATAAAAATATACCGATGAAAAGGAATCAATCCTTAAATGATACAGGTAATAACAGATAAAAACGTTCCTGAAGGCTGTTTCAACCTCAAATGAACTCAATAAAACAGGCATACATTTTAAAGTGTAGGCATTGTTTTCCCCTCCATTTCACTGCCCTGCCTTTGGATGTGTATATATGTACATGTATGTACCTGCTCTCAGAGCAGACGCCACCCGGATGGTTTCACTCTCATGAACTGGGGGTTTTCACTCAGCTAGCAGGGCAGCCAGCAGTGCAGGGTAGTTTGGTGTCCCCCAGCCTGTAACAGGATCCCACGATGGTGCAGCACAGAAACCTTTACCCTGAACCTGTTCGTCCAGACAGCTCAGGTGACAGCCTTCAGTCACCTGGAGACAAGGATGCATATACAAAATGTGTTGCAAGATGGTTTCCTTCTACTTTCTTTTAACATGATGTCTTAATGAATGTACAAAACCCACTGTTTCAACTTACAGTAGCAAAGTGACCAAATATATCAGTTGTCTGGTGTTTTTTTTTAATACTGAATGTGACAATACTGCAAAGTAAGTTATTTAGGAGTGGAATTTAATTAAGTTCTACAATTTGGTTCCTTGGGTATACATTGTCATTTTCACTTGAAAACGCAGTGAAAATGCTATGCAAATACACTGAGTGGCCACTATTATGTACACCTGTAAAATCTGATGCAATCTAATACAACTAATGTCTACTTTTATGAAGCCTATAAAAGTTTTTTTTAGAGGCATCTATTCAATTATGTTCTAGACCGCATTATATTGTTTCTATTATTCCGCCCCCCATGTAAATAGGAAGAACAAAACCTGGTTGAGTGTGTGCCCCATGTACTAAGGCTCAGTCCTTACCGCAGCGGTTTGATTACGACCCTCGGCCCTTTGCTGCATGTGATCCCCCTCCATTCCTGTCTTCAGCTATCCTATCTAATAAAGGCCAAATAAGCCCAAAAATAATCTAAAAAAAATAGCTGTGGCATTGAATTGCAATAAGTTACAGATACAGGTGTACCAAATAAAGTGGCCATTAAGTGTGAGTGAGATTGCTACATAAATCAAGTCTAAAAACAAGCTTTAAGGGGCAACTCGAAAAAAGATTTTTGATACAGCAATAACTTGACTTACATCAAAGAGAGCTTGTCCTTTAAGCTTGTAGAGGCGAGGGTTGAGGAAGCCCAGGGCAGGCAGGCCCTTTAGCAGCCGCTGGTCATTGATGAGAGACAGCATGCCTCCGACCACAGGGGTTGACGCCTGGAAGGTAAATCAATCAAGATGTAATGAAGCACAAGTGAGCAATTATTACTAAAATAGGTAACTCTTAGAATATCTTGCTTGTTCAGTTTATATAGTTTTTGTACAACTGGGGTTTATCTTTAGTTTTCACATAAGAAAATCATCACCAAGTTTGAAATATTTTACCGAGGTCCCAGACACCCAGGGGACAGGTACTCTGTTGATGACCACCCAGTAGTTATCTGACAGGGCAGCCATGTCTGGATAGGCCCTGCCACTGGTATTGAAATATGACTGAGGAGGGAGGGTTGCTGTTACAGTCTTCAGATACTCATCCACTGCACTGGCCTACAGAAACACAAATCCACAGAATGAATTACACCGTCTGCAATAACTGAGCATTAAAACAGCTGATGACCTGATATTATTACCTGGTAGTCAGGCATCTTGAAGACGTTGCTGAAGCCTCCTCCACTGATGTAATCTGTGACTTCATATGTGACCTTAAATGGGTTCTTGAATGAGGTTCCTCCTACTGTAGTCACATATGGGCTGGGAACAAGACGCAGGGCATAGAGCATTAGATGTTTAGGGCTTTTTCATAATCTTTTGAAAGTAGGATTTTATTAGCGCGTTTTTGTATTAATTTCAAGACGTGCACTACACTAGATACACTACATACAAAAAGGAGGCAACTTCTGTCTGAGGCACTGAATCAGTCTTTTGCTAAACATAGTGCAGGGTAAATTCTTTGTTCAATTTAAAATGGAACATCCATATGTCTTTGTAGATTCCAATAACAATATAATGCATGAGACAAATGCCTTATGAGGTCCAGTTCTAAGCTAGTATCCGTATCTAGAATCATGCAGAAATTAGTTTCCTTTCAGAAATATAGAAATGTTTTACCTTGATGCAGGAAAACTTGGCCTGAAAGAGTTTTGTTCTTTACCCAAATGTCTGCAGCCTGCACCACTGTCACCTGAACATGGAACAAGATTGATGTAAGAGATGCTTTTTAAGATTTAAGATCAGAGAGACTAAAGATGATGTGGCAGGTAATCATACAGCATATCTAATTGACAACTGGCAGCATTTCGAGGTTTGTTGTAAGGTGTGGAAAAGGTACAGGTCAAAAGATAACGTGTAAACCTTTTTTTCCAGAGCCAACGTGCCATGGATATTTACTTAAAACAATAGAGGTGTATTGATGTTTCAAGTGAGATAATGTGTTGATAACAATGGAGCAAAGCCACAGTAAGATGACACATTGCCAAAGAGACCAAGGGTGTCTTGTTTTTGTTCATCAGCTCTGACAGCTTACATTTGCATGTGAGTATTACACTACTGTGTCCATTGAAAACAGGAATTAGTTTTTTGACTGACCAAACAAGATGAATTAGAAACTAAACCAGAAATAAGTGAAAGGTCGCAGTCATTGCATGTAACAGGATGACAAAATGTGACTCTCTGCTACAAGTACAAGGCATGTGGATAGGTTCTGCATACTTCCTCCTTACTGACCAGAAGCAAAAAGCAAAGAGATTCCCCTGACGCCAGCCTTCATAAACTCTGTGTTGATGCGCATCATGTACGCAGTAGACAGGCTGTCTTCATCGTCTCCGTAGCTGATAGTGTGAACCCAGGGCAGGTCAGACATGTTGCTGAGCAAAACCATCCACTGGAGGAAAGGCTCCTGGGACTCATGACGACCTGAGGGACAACGAGGAAATGAGTGTGTGGGTCTTTTGATAGGGCTTAAAATGTGGGTGGTCATACTGTAATAAGCCAAAAAAGTACTATGCCTTTTCATAGCAATGCATTTTTTACTGACTCTACTATTACTTTAAGCTGTATGGTGTTTTGCCTCCAAATGCATGAGTTACTTTTACTGTAAGTCAATTCAATATAATTTTAAGTTCTTCTTTCAGTTCCACACACACACACACACACACACACACACACACACCTCTTCACTCTCTCATACAGACCTGGATTGGTGAAGATCCATGTGGAGATGTTTGCTCCTGTGCTCATGATGTACTCTATATCCAGACTGGCCTCCAGGCCAGCCTTTCCTGCTCCTTGAGTGCCTACAACGCGGTCCACCTGAGAGAGATGCTTGAAGCTCCTGCCATACATGCCCATAAATTCTGCCAGGTCTGCAGGGCTGTAGTACTGCTCCAAGAACTACAATATAAAAACAGTTCGCTAAAGTGAGCAAGTACACCAAGTTGTGGTAAGAATATACTGTCTGAGCTAATGTATACATGTCTAAACGAGACGCAACACACAGTGTTTTACAGTATTATTAACTGATTCTGAGATGGTCACACCTGAGCTACAGCCTGGCTGTTGTTCTGAGCTGTTCCCACATCAGTTGCTGTGAGGTTATAGCGGGCCCTTAAAATGGCGGGAGTCACTCCCAGGTGCACCCCTGCCTTAGACTGCTTTTGCTTCCTGTTAGAAGAGGCTTTGTTGAGGTCCTGCCCTTTAGGAGGGAGGCGGTGAAGCCCTCCAACTGTGGACACACACACACACACACACACACACACACACACAAATATACAGCAATCACAGATGACAGCTGAACATTTTACAGCTAAAGAAATGGTTCTCACCAAAGTCCAGGTGCTGGTGAACATCATCATGAACAGAGTACGGAGCTGAAGACCTCACCAGAGAATGGCCGTCCCTGATGTAACGATGGAACTTGCTACCCAGAAGCAGCGTCTCTGCAACCCTTAATACACAAAAACAAAAACGACCACAGCCTAAATGTCTACAAATCCACTCCTAATCGTGGACATATAAACCGAAGCAATTCCAGGTTTTTAAGAAACGTAATGGTTTGTGTGCAAAACTGATATAACGCCAAGTAAGTTAAATTTACTCCATGAGTGCAGTTGTTTAACTGCTGCCAAATAACCTTGGCCTAAATTTACGAATTTCAAAACACAAAGTTTGATTTTAACCAATAACCACAGAAAGAGGAACAGTATCACGAGATATGAGCATGGCCTTTGTATGGTTTGCAAACAGAGGGAACTTGAGCAGAATGCTACTTTCTGTGTCTTAACTGTGTCAAGAGCAAGTAAATATTACTGTTGAGTAAGCAGAACAAATGTTGCTTAAAAAAAGAAGATGCTTACTCTGCAGTCATCGTGCACTGTAAAAAGTCCCTAGTGCGTACAGTCAGGCAGTTTGTAATGCCATGACTCTGCAGCCAGTGATGCACCACTTTCTGGGTCAGTTCAGACGGACGCACAAGGGAGGATACTTCCTCCAGGGTAAGGTGTTTACCTGTGGAGGACAAAACAGACTTCTGTCACTCTGATGTACTATAAAAAGGGGTTTGCCTCATCAGTTAAGGGGTTTTTTAAACTGTCAAGCCAGAGCATTTAAGTTGATATTCCTGTGATATGCTGCACAGTTTGAAGGACAGAATTAGTAACAAGTGGCCACACAAACACCATTGAGCATCTTAGTTTACCAAGTGTATGTTGATTTTTTTTAGACCCTAAATCTTTATGGTTACTTCAAGACTACCAGCAATTATCAGACAAAGCCCTACCATATTGTGCTGAGTCAGGGTCCGACACCAGTGTGAGTATTTCCTCCAGCAGATCAGCGTTTTGCTGCTTCAGGGCAAAGGTCAGCTCCAGCTCCTCTGTGGGGTCCACCCGACCCACATGAGTCCAGTCGTCTGGTATCCTGAGAAAACAGGAAAGCCATTCATTTTGTTTATTTCACTAAAAGTGGCTTCAATTTACTCAACACTGTATATTGAAAACTGAATATATAGCTGCTGATCAACCTGTTGAATTTCAAGTGTATTGATTACTTTGTTGTGATTCTACAGTTAACCTTTATTCAAACATTCAGAAACATCACAGTAATTTGACCATTTTTTACCAACCCAGGGTCAATTAATTTGCCCAAATTTGTGTAATTCTGTCCTGCAGATGAGAAATTTACAAGCTTTTCAATCAATCAATCAATCGTTATTTATATAGCACTTTACAGCAACCAGCAGGTATCCATAGTGCTTTACATCAGGAATCAAGTATAAAACATACAATAAAAAGAATGAAACATAACACAGTAAAATAAGAAAAGGTTACAAAGAAACAGGAGTGAAATTGTGAAATTGTCACACCACTACAACGTATTAAAAGCCAGTCTAAACAAATAGGTTTTTAGTTTGGACCTAAAAAGAGCTACATCCGTAATAGTGCGAATATCAGGGGGTAACTTGTTCCAGAGTTTCGGGGCAGCAACTGCAAAAGCCTGATCACCCCACCGTTTATACCTTGACCTTGGGACTTCTAAAACCAGCTGATTTGAAGACCGCAATGACCGGTTGTGCTCACGCAAAGTTAAAATTTCGGACAAATACCCCGGGGCCAGGCCATTTAAGGCCTTGAAAACAAACAATAAGATCTTAAAATCTACTCTAAAAAATGCACAGGGAGCCAATGTAGGGTGTAGAGAACAGGAGTGATGTGTGCACGTCTAGATGTATTTGTTAAAAAAGCGAGCAGCAGTATTTTGAACAAGTTGAAGGCGTGAGATGGAGGTCTGATTCAGACCAACATAAAGAGCATTACAGTAATCCAACCTTGAACTAATAAAGGCATGAATAGCCTTTTCTAGATCGTGCCTGTTCAGGAAAGGCTTAACTTTAGCCAGGAGACGTGGCTGGAAAAAGCTCAGTCTAACAACATTACTGATCTGCTTGTCAAATTTCATGTTGCATGTTGTAACCCCCACATTTTTGACAGCTGACCTAGTGTATGATGCCAGAGCTCCCAAACTCAAAGCTGGACCATTTTGCGTGCCTTAACTTAAGGAGTTTCAACCGAGACAAGTCGCTATTGTTGGATTTGAACACCTGTGTGTTTTAATCTCCTGCGAACTTAAGGAGTTTCATGAGAGCCAGGTCATTTCCATACTTTGTGTCACAAATCCCGCGCTTGCAAAACATTGCTCTATTGTTGCCTCCGTTTCCCCCCGATCAGAGAAGACCTTTTTTTCCCAGGCAATATCTCACACTCTTATCACTTTAAAACTAGATGGCCTCTCATAACCCAGAGAAGTGGAGGCAACAAGGTCAGCTTCATGAACTCTAAAACCTCTTCTTAACACTTTCACAAAATATATTCTAACAGGGCCAAGAATGGAACCCTGGGGTACCCCACAAGAGAGAGGAGCAGCTGACGAGGAGAGGTCACCAATCATGACAGAAAAGCTCATATTTGCCAAATAGGAGCTAAACCATTTAAGTGCCATTAAGTATTCCCAAAACAGCCACAAATTAACGGCAGACATCACAGGTCCTAGAAACCAAAACTGTTTTTATTTAATTACTTAATTTGGTGCCACACTTGGAAACAAAAGTCTCCAAAGTATTAGTTTCCTCAAAACAACTCACATACTAGGTGCAATGATAATAGGTGCAAATCACTGGACATTTTCCCAAACAAAGAACCCAAAATATTTTTATATAGGCTAGGTAATTGCTGCACATTTGGGCTGTCAAGACTGGTCTGTGTCTATGAAAAAGTCAATAAGGCTCGACTTTCAAATTCTGCAAAAAGGGTTTAAACAAGGTGAGGTACAAACATGATTTATTAAATGACAGAGATAAGGAAATGACTCACAAGACATCTTGGTCATATTCCAGATATCCACTCCAGACCAACGAGCTGAATAACAAGGGGATAGAGAAGGTCACCCTGGTGGAAGGAGAAACAAAATATTGCTGAAAAAAAATGTCCGTGCAGAGATTCATACATATGTAACCGAAAAAACACGTCCTCACTAGGGTAAGGGTGACAACAAAAAGTGTCAATGTGACTTTGCTTCGTGTATAAATTACACGCATTTCTTAACACGCTCAATACAAACATATTAAACGGTTTGCTTACTCATCATTTATAAAGAAAAGACACGTTTTTATTTAGCGTTAACCTTATGTGAACACTTTAACCTGCTATGTTAGCTGGCAGCTAGTTATCTATCTGGGTCAGCACAACCGTTAAGGTGCGCCACATTACAAGTCACGGTAAAAACAGTTAGCGTCATCTGACTCTTTTCTTTCCCAGTTATTGCTATGAAAAATACACAACTATGAATTTATTTAAAGCACTCACAGCGTGTTCATCGTGTCCTCGGCTGGTACAGTTATCTAAACTCAGCTATGGGCAGGCGGTTATAGACACAGCAGTCACGTGACACGCTTTCACGTGATTTTGTTATTCACTTCACTTTTTTTCCTGGTGCATTTAAGTTCATTCGGACACATTCAGCCACCATTATTTTTTATATTTAACATTTTTATGCAATATATTTTTATTTGGACTCCCATTAGCTTCCACAAACTGGTCGCTGGTTATCCGGGTGTACATCACAGCAGTCAGGGGGAGTTTCACCGATTAATCGCTTACATACACCCATCAGTAGGAAGGCTGAGGCAAATTAAGTACTGATTCTCCACTACTAGGCCCTAGATCAGTGGCTCCCAACCTATGTAGTCTCTGGCCTTCACTAACAGCACGGACAAAAATATATAGCCTATTTACTAACGTTAAGTTAAAAAAAAAAAAAAAATTCAAAATCATTTAATTTCTATTCTTGCACATTCACATTATATATAAATTCAAGCACTTTCAGTGTCTTGATTTTTCCCCATCAATTTCACAAACTTTCAAGGATTTCAAATTTTTATTAAGAGAATAGTTACAACTGACTCTTGGGACTAGGACTTAGGGTACATACTGGAACACAGCAGCATATTAACATGTTGCATATTATAAAAAAAATGTAAAACAATTCCCAACTATTGAAACATAACAGGCCACATTGTCTTTAACTTTTCATTGCAAGTTATGCTTAAAAGCTTCAAATCAGTTACTCTGACCATAGTGTTTGTTTCACACTAAAGAGATCAAATCCAAAGTTTGTTTAAAAAATCCCAAAAACATCTCTTACATGTGAAAGATGTTTTATTGTTCACATTTGATGAATTCAACAAGAAAAAATGCCCTTCTCTCCTATATGTCATTGATTTGAATTCATGTGAATACATTTTGATTTTTAAAAAGACATGAGCTCCAATCAGTCGTTGTCTGAGAAGTAAAAATCCTCATCCTCGCTTTCAGAAAGCGCACCATCGTTTCCTGGGAACATCTCCCAAACGACAAAGGTGTTATTTTCTAGTGAAAAAGGAAAGAAACGGCTTGTGTTACAAAAGAGGTGTAGAAATAACCGTTTTCAGCTTTCAATTACATCTTTTAAAAATGTTTTCAACTAATTTCTGAAAGTCTCTAACACAGCAACATACAGTAGTGGACACATTTTTTTTCATTGAAACAACAGCCTTAATAATGAACATCAAGTTGAACAGCTCTACCTGTGTTAATAAAATACAAGCATTATAAACTTAAATTTAGTATTAGCTAGGGGTATTGTTTTGTATTGTGGGGTGTTTCTTATTTTGTCCCTCCCCTGTACATTTCTCAGGAATCCTACCTGTGTTACCACATCTTCTCATTGTTCGTTTAGTTGATGGCGTGGGTGTAAAGCTCTGAAAAAAAATAAAGATGGAAATTGTTATTTTTCTAATAAAGAATTATAATATAGGTTTTAAGATAACAATAATCTCAGAAATGAACCCTTATGAATAAGTACCTTTGAAGAAAGAGCCTGTTTGCAGACATTAAACTGATTTTTTTTCATCCTCTTCTGGAGTTGATAGACATACTTGTCATCATTGTTCCTTTGTAATCAAGAAAGCAGTAGGTCAGCGATTAAACTGGAATCAATTCTTCTTACAAGCCAGAAGGCATAAAGTCAATGTCATTCACCTGTTTGGAGAACCCATCATGCCAGGAGTGATATGCAGACACTGAGGAGTCTTCACTTCAGGGAAAACTTTTGACATGGGGGTCAGTGGCTCCATGTCTGATAATGTGAAGTCGTGGTCACTCGGACATATGGAGGGCATCTATCCATTAAGATAGGTACGAGAGAAACAGTTATCACTCATTTTGCATGGTGTCATAATCATAAAATCTCTTATTTTTATGCAAAATACAAAAACAGAAAGAAACAAACCTCAAAGCGCTTATTCTGCATGGCCGCAGAGCTGAAAATGTCCTCAACATCTTCTCTGGGCATGGCATCCAGAAACTGACGCACCTGTTGCTTTCTCTTTAAGGTTCCCACTCGGGCAGATATCACCGGATGATCTGTAACTAGACATAGATTATAGCTTTTCAGATCTCTGCAGTTAAACATGCCCTCTCTTTTGCAAAAAAAAACAACATTTGAATAATTGTAGTTCTCAAAGAAGGTTTAAGAAAAACAAAAAATGCAAATACAGCAAACATGTACAATATAATGCAATACCATACAACAGCACCAGTAACACTACCTTTGTAAAGATTACGTCTTTGTCGGAAAAAGGATCATTCATTCTAAAGTACGTCTTCAGTTTGTTGTTGGACTGAATTGTGCTAAATGGTAATGTGTTCCTGCTTTTTTGTCCACTCCACTGGCACATTTATGAATTCATCTGCACTTCTGCTCAATATCATGTGCTTGGCCTAAACCCTTTTATTAATGTAGGTTTATTAATTTTATAAAATTACAGACAGATTGATGAGGAACTCCACCAATTCTACACACCAAAAGTGTGTTTACAGGTTTTGGAGAGTACTACTGTAAAACTACTACTACAACACTCTAGTGGCTACGACGGAGCTGAACACAGCCCGATAAACTGCCTCAAGATGTCACCTGAGTCAAATCTGGGGATGTGGAGTTAGATAGCCGTGAACTTACATCCCAAACTAAAACCTTTCTCTACCTGGATATTTTGGTGCCTCCACATTTTCCTTTTTGTGTTTCTTGGCTCTCTTAGCCGGAGTCTGGGAGGTTCCCAGCGATGTGTGCTGGGAGTGGCACTCTTCTGCAGAACGCGTTCCAACCACCCTCGCCACCTTTTCCCAGTAACCTGCCAAGTGCTTAGGATAATAGGACGCAGCCCTGGAAAACACAAACATGCACATATGCCACCAGTGAGCCGTGAGGTTATGATACAGTATGCAACTCTAATTCTGCAAAATTCTACTTTATCATTATGTAGGTCTACAAAACGTACTCTTGTAGCTTCATAAGCTCTGCCTCTGTCCACTCGTCTGCATCTTGCTCTTGTGGAATCGGTGCATTGCCTTGGTTTGCCTTGGGTTTCTTGCTGGATTGTGTCAACTTAGGCAAAGGCTTTGTAGGGGATGTTGAATTGGTGCATTTGCTTTGTTTATTTTTTTGTTGCGTTACTCTGGTTCTCTTCCTCATTTCATTTTCACTCTCTTCAGAGGCGTTTGTTGAATCACTTGATGGAAACGCGTGGCTCGGCCGTGACTTGTTAAGAACTCTCACGCCTCTCCTCCTGTGCGCTTCTTTCCCCGTCTTCTTTCTCCCAATGACCTGCTCATCTGATGATGATGATGCTGTATCATTAACAGAATCTGTGGATGCTTGGACAGCCCGTTTGCTGCCCAAGACTCTCAGTGAAGTCCCTGTGGTGTTTTGTGTCTGGTGTTTTGACCTCCTTGTTGAAGACTTTTCAGTTTCACTTTGCTTTTGAGGGACATTGTCCATATACAAGGTTCGCTCTGTAGCTAGACGCCTTTGGCTGGACCTTGTTGGTCTGCCAGACCACTCTTCAGGGCTGTCATGTGTCTGTTGTTTTGACCTCCTTCTTGAAGACTTTAAGGGTTTACTTTGCTTTTGAGGGACAGTGTCCACATACAATGTCCGCTCTGTAGCTAGACGCCTTTGGCTGGACCTTGTTGGTCTGCCAGACCACTCTTCAGGGCTGCTAAGTGTCTCTACAGGAGCTTCAGGTGAATAGGATGGCTTCTCTTCAGATTCAACATTGGCTCTGTTGCATTTGCGGACTGGAGCCTTGACCCTCCTCAGTGGTACTGATGCCTCTACGTCCCTGGGTGATTGGCCTGCAAACACAGAAGACAGTTTGTCTGCATGCAACTCATCTATCTCACAATACTAAAACTACAGCTCTCAGTTATCTTTACCTTCACTGCAGGGCAGGAACACACTGACAGGTTTCTGTGATGCCCTCATAGACACCGTTGTAGTGACCTCCAGTGAGATTTAGAAATTAGAAAAGATCATATTGATCAGAAATATCAGTTGTTTGTACATAGTCAAACAAATATTCTGGATTATTATGTAGCTCAAATTTAGGTGCTTACAGGCATGCAGATGGAGGTATCATAACATTCATGGATGGTAACATTCATGTGTGCATCCAGAATAACTCTCCCTCCTTTCCAATACTCCAGAGGTGGCTTGATCACGCGACCACTTCGGGATACTTTTGAACAAGGCAAGGCAGGTGGGCATGAATTACCTGGAGAAGAAGAGAAAATAAAAGGTAATATAAATTGATCAACGCGCTACCAAAGATTAAAAGTACCAATGTTGGGATAAAAATCTGAGATGACATTTTTAGCCATGCTAGCAGCTCTAGAGATGGTAATGTTGATCTGTCTGTCGGTCGATCCACCACTTTGGTCCAAACAGAAAAATCTAACTAACTATTGGATGGATTGTTTGGTACAGACATTCATGGTCCACAGAGGATGAAGCCCAATAACTGATGATCCCTTGACTTTATGTCCATTGCCATCAGATCAAAATTGTCTAAAACGTACAGATACCTGCAAAACTAATGGCATTCCCAACAACTTCAGCTGTACTTTGTGTTTTGTGCTGATGGTAAACATGGTAACAAACTGCTTGGCATTGATGGACGTAGCCACCATGACGTCGCCCATTGGTTTGTGGACACTTGGGGTGCATCCCAGGTTTTTAAATTGCATCCCCGGCTCCTCCACTTGCCTCCCTTTCTCGCGTCTTAGTCCGTCCCACCGAGGAAGGATGGGAGAGAGGCAAGGAAATCATGGGAGGAGAGGGAAACAAGGAAATGTGTTTTTAAAAGGATGAGACGTCCTTTCCTCTAAAGTGTCGCGTGAATTTGTCGCTGTATGGGCGGAGTTAGCAACGGCTTTCAGCTGCACGGCTTATAGGAAGGGTGTTGTCGTGTATCCTCGGTCATAGCTCCAGGCAGGTTATGCCTTAGCCCGTCCCTCTAGACCATCTTTTCTAGCATCAACCATCCGTAATTTACATTTACAAAAAACAGGCTTAAAACTAAATTAACAGCCGACTCCTTAGAATGTCTTTAGTAAAACTGAACAAGAAATGTTAAGGTGACCAAAATGTTACAATAAAACACACTGGGAAAGGCAGGGTCAAACTTGTATGGCTATTTAAATATACAGTGCCCTGGATAGAGCTGGGCGATATGGAGGAAATCAAATATCAATATTTTTACCAAATACCTCAATGTCGATATTGCGGAAATATTGTAGGGTTGACTATTGGTGCTTTCACAAAATATTAATACAATGAGAGTTTTGATAAATAATCACCAATAATGTGGATACAATGACTAAGTGGGTAAAGGCAAATAATAAGACAGCTAGTAAGTCTGGTAGGTTCAGAAAATGACATCACTTCATTGTAATGTAGCCGTTAAAACCAGGAAAAGACAACACTTGTGTCATATCAGGATATTATGTTATCCAAAATGTAAGACGATATCTTGCCTCATATATCCATGTCGATATAATATCGATATATTGCCCAGCCCTAGCCCTGGATACGCATTGATAAGCCTCTATCTTGTTTGACAGGTTGCTGTTGTAGCAACTTGTCAGGCACAAGGTAGCCACGACCTAAAGCATACCCTGCTTTATCGTCTCATACTCTAAATGGGACCCTGATTTCCAAAATGAACATCATGCTGTAATGAAGAAGACTTGAAACTAGCGATTGGGACCATAAACACATTCCCAATCAAGGTTTAGTGAAGTAATTAATCAATGCGGAGGAGAGTCATTTTCATATAGACTTCTATATAATCAGACTTTTTTTTTTTTTTTTTTAAACCAGTGGAGTCTCACCCTGCTGGCTATTAGAAATAATGCAGGTTTAAGGCACTTCCACATTGCCTTCACTACTCAGCCCCAGAGGATGCTGCTTGTTGGCATCAGCACTTTAGCAGTACAATTGTGAGCATGTTAGCATGCTGACATTAGCATCTATCTCAAAGCACCACCCTGCCTATTTTATGTACAGTACGTCCCCACAGAGCCGCTAGCATAGGCCGTAGACTCTGTTATGTTATATTCAATATGAAGCTCTGCATGGTACATATGCTTCTGTACTCCTTTTCAAATTCCAAAAAACAGAAAACAGAATTAACAAAAAAACAAGAACTAGGGGAAAAGTAGGAGTTTCTACAGATCTCTCAACAAAATGAATAAAGGGAGTAGGAGGCTTCAGTACAGTAACATGTTCTTGTACAGAGCATTATTTGCAAGACTGTTAGCTAAAGCATTTATCTTGTAATACTCACATGTCTTCAAAGACTTTTGCCTGTGCTGCTTCACAGAATGGATGGAGGGTATCTCAGATTTTGTCTTCGATATGATACTTCTCCCCTCGCTGTTCCTCGTTGTTTCTCTGCTGGGGTTGCTACAACAAAACAAAATTCAGTTCACTTCAAAACACGGAATTTTAACAACTAACCATTTGTGAATAGTTTGACTTAATGGTAATTTCATTTCATTCAACATCCCCAGCAAAAACAAAAGGTAATATAAGCTAATTAAGATTATCATAACGGTACTGTGAGAGAAGATTCCCTTAGGCATGCAAGCAGTCAAAAACTGACACGCCTGAGAGCTAGGAGCTTTATCTTTTTTGCTTTTCTTTTGACAACTCAGAGAGTGTGGTAACCCTCCCAAGAAGTTTGCATCCCCAACAGCTTAAACAAAACAGAAATACATATTCTTACTCTCTTGACTCTGACAAAAACCTCTCATAAAGTGCCTTCCAGTCAGGAGGAAAACCATTAGCAAATTTCTTCAAAAGCCACTTGGGAAAATCTGCAGGCAAAAAGTTACATATAAAAGAGTATTAATCCACACTGTATTCAAATTTGCATCAGTTTATGTGCAAGTCTTCTTTATTTATTATGTATTTTTAACTTCCTTCTGCCAAAGTGAAACATATTTTCAGTGAAAAATATCTAACCACACAGCATCTGGCTTACCAGAGTAAACCCTCATGTTCATCTTGCCAACCAAGACGTAAACCCCGCCTGACACAGTCTTCACCACAGAACTGGAAACCCTTTCCACAATGAGGTTACTGTGCCATTGTATGTTGTCGGCCCTGGGTTATAAAGACAAGTAAAGAAAATCCCAGAGTTTACATTAAACCACACAAAAACCTTAAAAGATCCAAAATCCAAAGCGTGAACACTTCTGTCATAGGTCAGTAGCTGAGTCAGCAATCCGAAAATGTGTTATTTTGCTCATGACGTATCAAAAACACTTACTGGTGGGTTCCATCAACAAACAGGCCATGGTTATTCTTCCTCAGGAACCACTTTTTGAGATAAATTACACTTTCCTGCCAAAGAGGAAAACACAGGTCCAATTAGGAACAATAGACAAAATTGTCAAAAAGAAGGCAATTGATTTTAATTTCCCATCTGATCTAAAAATGTACCTGCAAATCCAATCCTTGAATTGATCAGTGGGCTGATTTTGGAAAACATTATATAAAAGAAGCCTCTTCATTTCCCTAATATCCCCCTTTTTTTTTTTTTTTTAAATCAGAGACTTACATTTAGGGAGGTAGACATTTTTAAATGTTTCAACTCACACTTGGGAATTTTGTGCGTTGGGGCCATTTATTTCGCTTGAACACAGCCTCTTGTTTTTTCGGTATGGAGATCCGTGGCGTATTGAGTACAAGCGGGTCTTCCAGCAAAACAGGTTGTGGCGACACAGCAGGGCTCAGGACATCCTCAGGAGGATCTGTGTCTGCTTGGCAGTTAGCAGGCTGTACACTGGACCGTTTGACAGGAACCACACTTTCTGGACCACTACTAAAAGCAATGCCCCCCATCTCACCCATGTTGTGAGCTGTCGAGGGAAGCGTGTTTCTGGACTGATGGAAATGACCTGTTAAAAAGAGTGAAAACATAAACAAAACTATGCAATATGCAAACAAAAAACAGTATTTCCACTTAATAACACACACCCCCAAAAGGATCCCTTGAGCTGCTGCTGACTTTAGGAACTTCATGCTGCTCCGTTTTGATTTCCCTCGCCTTCATGTAAGCAAACATCTTGGCTGGAGACATCGGAGGAATGTATTCCACAGCAACATTACAACCTGTTCAAAACAGCAAAGAGGCATCTGTCAATGTCTTCCCCTAAATGATGACGTAAGGAATTGAGATTAACTTGGAACAGCAATAATATCTCACGTTTCATTGCGATGGGTCTTAGTGATGAGAACACTGAATTATGGGTGAACTCGTTCATCTCTGACGGGTCAGCAGAGAATCCTCTTATATTAACCAAGTTCTCTATGCAAGTGCCTTTATCCTCACTGGCAGCACTGAAGGTTTTCCTTTGTTGTGGCTGACTTATGGATTCATTGCTGACCTCCTTTGTACTGCTGCTGACTTTATTAAACTCCTGAGGCTCCCATTTTCTCTTCAACCTCTTCCTTGTGGGGGACAACATATAGGCTGGAGAGAACAGTTTGTCAAGAGGAGCACACCCATCCTCTAATTCACTGCCTGCATGGTCAGGTTCTGCTGGCTGTATCTTTACTGGAGTCCTGCTGGTCACCTTAAAACCACCCGAGTCTCTGATCTGAGGTGGTTTTGTGTGGATCTGCTTTCTGTTGTCCCGAGAGGAGGGGTAAGACACAGCTGTTGACTCAAGGAAAGCTCTCTTTCTTGGTGTGCATCCATGTCCTGTTATTGTCCCAGGAGGCATTTCCTCCACATGATCGCTGCTAATGTCTGAATACAAGTACCCGACGTTTTTCTGAGGACTCGATATGGGAGATAGAGTCAAGGCCTGCGCCTGATTGCGATAAGAACCATACCTCTGATTCTCCTTATGCTGTTCGGCCATCCAGGTACTCTCTATTCCCTTTTTGGGCGACTTAAAAACAGCTCCATGTTTCTCGGTAACGTTACTAACGTTCAAGTTACACAACGGGTCGTCGCTTGTAAAAGTCCCCTCCTTCGCGCATATCCCTCTCTCTACTTTGGACTTAAGCTTAGCAAACACCTTGGCAGGAGATTCAAACCGCCTGTTTGTCTGTTGCAATACATGATGATACGACGACATGGTTTTCAGGAAAAAGAAACACGATTGTTATACATAGTATACTAGCAGATAGCTAGCTCGCTAGCCCGCAAATTTCAAATTTCTCATCACCGCCGCGTTTGGCTAGTAACGTGTGACGTACTGCCAAAGCACGTATGTCACTTCCGCACAGGATATTAACCCTATGATATTAACCCCTTAACCGATATTTCATTTCAGAAACATTCAGTAAACAAACATTACCTCATAAATATGTTTTACCCTTAACTGTCCTTTAATGTATTGTAATTAACCTTAGTAATATTTATTATTATTAGCTATTTTTACATTTTAATTTCTATATTTGTTTCATTTTCTTTCCTGTAGAGGGCAGTAATACGACAAGTAGTGCCTAAAGTGCAACAAAAAAAGGAGAAGAAGCGTACTGCGCATGCTCGTATCAAAGTCAAACTTCCGGGGGTTGTTGATTTCTCAGCTGTTTGTCGCTGGTTATCTGTCAGGTGTAGATACCATGCAGTGAAACTAACAGGAAGTATTTGTACTGAATTGTTCTTATCTAATACTCAACAGCGTTGTTATTACAATACAAAACGGACCGTTTTTTTTCTTTTTACTGTAAACATATTTTGATATAAAGTGTTGTTTGACTGTCTTAAAGCGGTGTCACTGAAGTGATGCAACATGGCAGCAACTCATCTCAATAGGTGTTTTCTCTCAGCACTAAGGAGACATAATCGGTGTCAGAACCGTGGACTTAACTCTTTGGCAGAGAGGAAAGTCAGCCGGGTGTCCTCTGTTGTGATATGTAACCACAGGGGAGCCGAGGGGAACGCAAGCCTGGACAGGGGACCCCCGGAGGAGTGGGACAGAAAAAGTGGTCGGGACAACAGCAGCTCTCCTCTGTTAAAGTCAGTCTCGGTGGGTTTGGGACTCTGTGGTGCGGCACTTGTGGACAGTCAAAAAGAGGAAAAAGTGAACAACGGAAGAGTCTCGATTTCCGGGCGGTTTCTTAACCTAATTCTCCCATCAGCTCAATGTGCTTCTCCCTTTAAACCTGATAGTCCCCGGTATAAATACAACTTTATTGCAGATGTGGTCGAGAAGTCCACTCCAGCTGTTGTATACATTGAAATCGTAGGCAGGTGAGTCGACTGAAAAAGTGTCATTAGTTGAAAATGAATTTGTAGCATGTTTTACACCAAATTCTCATCTATGTTGCCACTTAAAATGTTTGTTTATTAATTGTAATTCATATAACATTCCTTTAGTTTGATTAGTGTTACCCTCACAGTATGCATAACTTAGTAGCTAGCTAGCAAAACGTGTGAACCTATCTAAATACCATGTGGACAAAATTCTGGTAACACTTAAATCAAGAATGTGATAAATTATGGTTAAAAAAAGAATTCCTAATGGGTCACGGAATCTATGTGTCGCATTATTTACTGCAACATCTGTCTGGTAGGACTGCAACTAACTAACGATTAGTATCTGTTCAAGTTAATCATTTATCATACAGTGGTGCTCATACGTTTATGAACCCATACTAAAGTTGACTAAAAAGAGTAATAAAAAAATCATCTTTTGGAAATTGATCTTAATGCCCTAATTTAAAAAAAATAAAAAATAAAAAAAAAGGAAAAATCCAACCTTTTAAGGACAACAATTTTATTTTTGAATGAATAATGTATCATAAATAAATATATGATAAATACCTAGAGATTGGCATACGGTATTTTCCATAAAATCGTCTCTCAATACAAATCAAACCAGCTATTAGGTTAACTGAAATAAAACCAGGCCAATCTCTAGGTATGGTGAAGGGTATGTGATGATGTGGGGCTATTTTAATTCCAAAGGCCAAGGGAACTTTATCAGGATGTATAGTATCCTGGATCCATGAAATAACTGGCCTTTAAAAATAAAAATCTGCTACCTCTATGGGAATTTAACATAGGGGTGTACTTAAATGTTCCTAATATTTTTTTAATTGAGGCATTAAGATCAATTTCCAAAAGATGATTTTTTTTATTTTTTTATTATTCCTCTTTTTAGTCAACTTTAGCATGGGTTCATAAACTTATGAGCACCACTGTATAAGATGACAAAGGTCCATCGTAAATTACAGAGCTCACAAATAATTTAATTTGAGTAAAATCAGCAACTAAAAATCCAGAGCATTTTATTTAATGATGTGAAACAGGAAAAATAAGGAACTGTTATTATTTTGTGAAGTTGTGATCAGGGGATATTGAGCTTTAGCGCAATGCTTTATCACTAGATCGTCTTTTGTCATAACCATGATCTTCAGGGGTTGCGACTGGTTTGTGGTAATGTGATTAACTGTAACTTTGTTAGTGAATATTTGAGTGTTCTGTTCTCTCTACTAAAGCATCAAATGACATGATGAGGGCCTTAAGGTGGGTTCTGTTTGTTGAAGCTGCCTGTTAAACTTTGTCAATTACTAAAATAATGTTTAGGTTTTCTTCTGTGCAGATTAACCTAAAAGTTATATTTTGCTTACAAGTTGAATAAGATCAACTGATTTTACTGTTTCACCAGACACCCATTTTCAGGACGAGAAGTCCCAGTGTCAAATGGCTCTGGTTTCATCATAAGCAGTGATGGTCTCATCGTCACCAATGCTCATGTTGTGGCTAACAAGAGAGGCGTCCGTGTGAAGCTCACCAACGGGGAGATGTACAATGCCACTGTGCAAGATGTTGATCCAGTGGCAGACATTGCCACCATCAAAATTAATGCAAGGGTGAGCAACTTACTTTTAATATTTTTTACCTCACTACATCCACATTTGCTTCCATCACAGTGGTGGAAGCACAGAGATGACCTATTAACAGATCCAGACAGAATCAGAAGAAAAATACAGTTAAGAGAAAAAAACACAAGTAGTTTCTTTACACACATGAAACCAGGGAAATGTCTAGTGGTTGACAACAATACAGACACCAGCCTACAATGTGGTCAAAATTAGTAATATTGTTATGGCATTTAATGAGTTAACCTTCATTCTTGTGACTATTTAATGTGCATCTTGACATACTCTGCAGTCATGCATTTTGGTGTTTTGCTACTGTATGTCTCCTCAAGAGGGTGGGGTTTTTTTAGATGACAAAAGTGCCCTTTAATGTACAACATACAGTATATAAAGCAGACATTAAATAGTCTCAATTAAACCTCCAGTACAACCTCTAAGTGACTCTTTTGCCTGAGAATTACAAGGCTGTGATTTATACTGTCTACTGAAAGACTACTATAGCAAAATGAATAGTCCCCTGTTTTCCCCATTGAAAAGCAGAACTGTGATAGAAGACAGGTGATCCAGCATCTTTATAAAAGTACATGACCACTTGCACGATTGGGTCATTGCAGCAAGAAAAATGGGGGCATTGATAAAAAATAGGAAGCTCTGATCTTTTGATAGTATGAATGACCTACAAGCATTGAGGATGTACTGTTGAACTGCCCTCTCTATATCCTTCTCCCTGACATGTAGAATCCTTTACCCACGCTCACCCTTGGTCGGTCGTCTGATGTTCGACAAGGAGAGTTTGTGGTTGCCATGGGAAGCCCGTTTGCATTACGGAATACAATCACGTCAGGA